>NC_133862.1:12510557-12590703 GCF_044706935.1 Curcuma longa | reverse complement strand
TGGTTGAATGTATGTGATCGTGTTAGGCATCCACGATAGAATATAGTTGCATGGATTTCTCCCACTTCAGGAAAATACTTTCTTTTATTTATTCTTTGATCCTTCTATGCATACCTTTTCATGGACTATTATAAATGTGTTAACTCTTATCCCCATATTGTTGCTTGGTATTGTTTTTACCAGAAACATTTTCCTTTTGTTTACACTTCAATTTTCTTCTGTGTCAACCTTTTCTTCTGCAGGAGTGTTAGTGGTAGATGATGAGTGGTTTGCAGATGAACAACACGTTCGAAAAAATATTTGGATTGTTGGAAAAACAAGTTGAAATGCAGAACCATAGAGAAGTAAGATGACTTTGCAATTTGCATTATTACTTTTATTAATGTCTGTTGCAGATGGAGTTATTCTATTTGACAACTAGTGCAATTAATTTTGACTTTTTTTTGTTTGTTATTCATGAACACCTTCTATCGTAGCAGCTTACTTGTGGGATTTGTTTTGAGAACTACACTCAAGACATGATGGCTTCTGCTGTTTGTGGTCATCCTTTTTTGTGGCACTTGCTGGAGAGGTAAGTTGGTTCCTGAGAATAGTTTTAGATATCACAGTTTCAGTTCATAGTAATTTAGCACTGCTTTCACCTAACCCCATCACTTTCTGATAATAGGTTCTTGAATCTATTAAGTGATAAATATATATTGTTAATAAGATGAAGAAAAGTTTTTTTGGGTTAGATTTTCCTTTCAATATTAAATGCAAGCAACTACTATTTGTTCATGAGCAATACATTTAAAAGAATGAAATTAATAACAAAGCTATTTAACATATGGAGCAAAAAAGAAAATGGAAAAATCTAATAATTACAAAGATTATGATGCATTATATTGCTTATTATTAAGAACATAATGCATAAATATTTGATCAAAATACTGTAAGTGGTTTTTATTAAACAAAATAATAAAAAATTACAATTTTTGGAATATTAATTGAATAAATCTGATTATTAATTAATTGTCCTTCTCAAATCAAATAAAAGCTCCCACTTTGGCGCGGTAGTAGCCCCTCTCCCCTACATGAGATGTTCCCCTTGCCCCTTTAAACAATATTTGGATAAATTGTTATTTTAAAGACATTAAGATACAATTAAAAAATTAATTTATGATAGTAAAATTAATAATATCTCTTAAATAGTATAAATCATTTAAATTATCAACTAATAGTTTATTTTTGCATTGTATTTAACATATTATTATTGATAATGTGCATAATAGATTTTATAAAAATAAGTTTTAAATTATTATTCAAGTATTATTAACATTTATTTTTAAAACTAATTAATGATGTACTAATCAAGCTTAATGCTGATTATAGAGTTCAGATACAATTAATTTGTAATCTAACAATTTTCTTGGAAAGATTTAACCAAACATTATTGTTATTATTTAAATATTGAGCAACCCTTCTTTTAAATTTAACATTTATTGCTTACTTATTTATTAAATAGTAATAAAACCTAAAGTCTACAACATTGCCTCATGCAATCTGCTGACCACCACATCCTTTACTCCTTCTCTGCTTCACATATGAGCTACTGAAGATTAGGCCAACCTGCGCTAGTTGTCCTTCGCCATCTACAACCTAACTAATGGTTCTCCATCACCTTTCCTCTAATGTTGCGGGCGTTCAATGGCTCGTCTCTTCTCTCTCCCAGTTTTGATTGTTGCTGTTTTTATAATGAATCTGCTGGTTCTTCAAATCTTCCCTGACTTCATCCTCCTTTTTCCATCGCTTTCCACCAATTTCCACTTTTTTTCTTCTTTCCTTTTCCCCTAGTTGCTGTTGTTGTGTTTTTGCTCGTTCTCAGTTGTTTGAAATGATGTCTGAAATCGGCTGTTCTTGAAATTGGCCATGGCAGATTCTGATCCAACTTGGCCAATCTTGATCAGCATGAGATGAGTTTTTCAACTATACATTTCTGATGTACCTACTTCCTATTCTGGATGCTATTTATGCACAATTTGTATCACTATAGTCTGTCAATTTAGTAATTCATTTACTAACTTGGCAGCAGTGAGGATATGATGGTAATACTGTGTACCAGTAGTTAACTTATCTGACTCTTCAGAAGTGATGCTGTAGCTTTTGTTGATTTATATCTTCTTTCTAATGCAGGTTACATTGGCACGTCGATAAGTGATGGCCCTGGATGCTTAATGTTGAGATGCCCTGATCCATTATGTGGCGCTGCTGTTGGCCAAGATATGATTTATCAATTGGCTAGTCACGAAGATAAAGAGAAGCATTCTCGCTATCTTCTTAGATCTTATATTGAAGATAATAGAAAGGTAATGTTTCAGAAGTATATCTCTTGATTCACACAAGGATGAAAATATTGTGAAAGAAAATTTGTGGTCGATCTTGCATTTTCATAATTTTCCTCATGCAGACAAAATGGTGCCCTGCACCTGGTTGTGAATTTGCAGTTGAGTATGTAATTGGCAGTGGAACCTATGATGTTTGCTGCAATTGTTCATATGGCTTCTGTTGGAATGTAAGTATTCTGGATGCTTAGATTTTATTCTATTTTTATCTACCTTTGCATTAACATTTGGGGTTGCTGAAATGAAAATCACAGTGCACCGAGGAAGCTCATCGGCCAGTTGATTGTGATACAGTAGCAAAATGGATCCTGAAAAACAGTGCTGAATCGGAGAATATGAACTGGTAGTCATGATAAACAATTTATTTTTCTCTCCTTAGCTGCATCTTCCCTTATGTTTATAGTAACTTGAGTTGATTGGTTTACTTGAATGATCCCCTTAAGTACTAAGAGTTCTACACATATATCTACTAATCTATATACCCCATCTCATTGAGGCACTTTTACCCATCTTATGATAATTACTGAACATACCACAATTATCTATTAAGATGTCCCGTATTGTCAAAAACTAAATTAAGTAGCCTTTTCAGATTCATGAGGAATGTTCTATAATGATCTTGTCGTCCAATAATTCCATACCATGATGTATCTGATATAATATTAATCAATGAAAAAAAATACTTGTACAAACCAGTGAAGTGACTCCATCTCCAATGGTACAAAAATTTGAAGCATAGAATATTTTGTTAACCATTCTTGAATATTGCCGCAAATATAATTAAAACATTTATGGCTCCCACATAAATAAGAAGTTGTGCAGTCGCCACAAAAAAGGAGTTTGATGGAATATAGAATAGAGATATACAAACAAGAACCAACATATTTTTCTCTCCTTGTACTGCTTCTTCCTTTATGTTTATAGTAACTTTAGTTTATTGGTTTACCTGAACCATCCCCTTATAATATTGAAAGTTCTACATGTATATCTACTAATTTATCCCTCATCTCTTTGGGGACTTTTAGACATCTTATAATTACCAAAAATACCCCAATTATCTGCTAAGATGTGCCTTATTGTCAAAAACTAATTAAATTAGTCTTTTCAAATTCATAAGGAAAGAACACAATTCTAATGCCATTGATATCATAACTTACATATAGGCAAAGATGACCTAAAGCCCTAAATTAATATAATGCAAGATTCTAAAGTCATTTATATCGTAACTTAACTAATATATAGGCAAAAGATAGCACGTGCAACTTGAATCGTTATATTTAATTTACAGGCAGAAATATAATAGATCTTATAGTTAAATATTTTGATATACAGAATCCTCGAGTGTTTCTATTCTAATGTTTAACTCGATATTTCAACTTTGGATAGGGAGAAGACTAGGAAGATATGTGACTTTGGTGTTCATTCTATTCCTTTCATTTCATTTATTTCATAGGAGGCATGAAGGAGGGATGTAAACCAACAATTTTGGCAATAACATTCAAACTCCGTATCTATGCTACCTGGAACTTTTTAATTCCCTCACTTGTTTTTAAAAAATACTTATTTAACTTGTACAACAACTTTTTCATGGAGCATTGTAACATTATGTTCAACAGTGGACATTTTAGTCGTGCATTGAATGATATTTGAGTCTCATTTTACCTTTTTAAAATTCATGTTGAATTGGATGTCCATAATGTGTTTTTTCTTTCACAAAAATGTGTTATTTTATTTGTTGATCAAATTGTAATGTAATTGTTTCCGTTTCTAGGATATTGGCAAATTCAAAACCCTGTCCTAAGTGCAAGCGTCCAATTGAGAAAAACCAAGGATGCATGCATATTACATGCACACCTCCTTGTAAATTCGAGTTTTGCTGGTAAAATTTGATATTCACAAACTTAGTGCGCTCATTATTTTGTTGTTCTACTCGTCCAGTTCTTTTGTATGATGAACGTTGTTGTAGGCTATGTCTTGGTGCATGGTCAGAACATGGGGAAAGGACTGGTGGCTTTTATGCCTGTAACCGTTATGAAGCTGCAAAGCAAGAAGGAGCGGTATATTTTAATTCATGGGTTTACTTTATCACTGTGAAATAGCTTTCACAATCTTGACAATTTGGATTTCCTTTTTTTGGCTATATGACTGTTTTCAGTATGATGAATCTGAAAGGAGAAGAGAAATGGCTAAAAATTCTTTGGAAAGATATACTCATTACTATGAACGTTGGGCAACTAATCAGTCAGTACGTGAGCTATCAATTCTTTTAATTAGTTCTACTCTTCTACTTTTGCTATAGAAGTTATCCAAACATTTATTTTACTTAGAACCTATCGGTTGCTGATACTGATAATTAGTTGAGATTGAGTTTTGCATATTTGTTTTTAAAAATACCTCGATTTAAAAAAAGAAGTCTGAGTCAAATAAGAATGATTAAGAACGCTTCAAGAAACCTAAGTATTTACCAACCCCTTGGATATGGAAAAAAATAGGATTTTTGTCTTAATAAGAAAAGGTGAGAAAAGATATCTATTTAATGTGAGTAAACAAACTTTGTTTTCATAAATACATATAGAATTGCTGGAAAGCCATATTCAATTTGTTTTCATAAATACATATAAAATTGCTGGAAAACCATATTCTATGAATGTGTTTGGAGGGGATCTTTCATATTTTTTGAGATCCATCGTATTATATGGGGGTTAAAAAGCTAAAATAAGGAACTCGTCTTTACACTAAAAAGAGAGGGGAAGGGAAAAGAGGAGAAACAATGACATAGTTTGGAGACAAGAAGATTCATAGATACCTATAGAATTTGTGCAAAGCCATATTCTATAAAAGTCGTATGTATGGTTTGGAAGGGATGTTTCATATTTTTTGAGATACATCCTATTATATGGGGTTAAAAACCTAAAATAAATAATTCATGTTTACACTAAAAAGAGGGGAGGGTAAAAGTGGAGAAGCAATGGCATAGTTTAGAGACAAGAAGATTCTCACTTCTCACGACTCATCCTTTGATTTTTTTTTCGATCATGGGGAGTAGATGAAACGAGATGAGGAGATGCATAAACTAAAGCATCAATAGCAGTGAAGAGGAATGATGCTAGAATTAGATAAAATGAGATGTACACAATATAATTGTGTTAGTCTAAGTTTTAGTTGAGATATATTTTCGCACATGTCATGAAATCAATTTCAACACTAAATGCCCTAGGAGCATTATTTAATATGTCTTGAAGTAATCTCTATAAGATGCTATAAGAACAAATATGCACATATGATGTATGAAATTAATGTTGATATTAGAAGGTGTAACCATGGAATCAGATATCGAGTTGTGCAAGTTGGTGTGGGTAGAATTTACCATCTCGCGAAGGCCTCCTTGAGGTTGTGAAGCTATCACAACCTCGTGTGGCCCTTGCCTTGCCACGAGGTCGATTGACAATGCTAAGCTTTTGTTTGTTTTCTTTCTTTTCTTTTCTTATTTATATATATTTATAGTTTTTTTTAGAAGGGGAGCCTTAGCGCAACGGTAAGGTTGCTGCCATGTGACCTAGAGGTCACGGATTCAAATCCTGGAAACAGCCTTTTGCCAAAGGCAAGGTAAGGCTGCATACAATGGATCCTTTCCCCGGACCTCGTATGGCGGGAGCTTCGTGCACCGAGCTGTCTTTTTTTTTTATAGTTTTTTTATAGTTAATTCCCTTCTCTTCCCTTTCCCTTCATCGTTAATTTTTCCCCTCCGATAAACAAAGACTAAGTTATTAGGAAAAATAGAAAAAGAAATTAATATATTTTATATTTAAAAAATTACTGAAACTTTATCGATACAGTATGATACAGTATCGAAACCGTATTGTTCTTATCATAAATTAAAACTCTAACACGGCTCAAAATTTTAAACCTTGAGTGTAACTATTCCTATTAGTTGCTTATATTTTGTAACTTGTTGCTCTAAAATTCTAATTTACTTTATAATTGTATAAGCTTAAATTTGAAGCAAACAAATTAAGTGGTAGATTGTTATAGGTTTGTAACTTATTCAAATTGTTCTTGACATACTTTGAATTATCTAGAAGCATGTTACAAATGCGCACATCAAACGAGGAAGAGAAAGATAAAAAAACTTGATTAGCAATAATAAAATAAGATAAAATTAATTTAAATATAAATGATGATATAATAGGGTAGCCGATTCCACCTAATAGGATAAGATTTGGTTGTTGCTGATATTGTTGTATCTACAAGCATGTTGATTGTCACTGCAACAACAACAACAACCAAGTCTCATTCCACTAGCTGAGGTCAGCTGAATGTCACTACAACATGTTACCAAAATTGGTTTGTTTTGGCAAGAGGTTGAAATTTTGACATGGAATGTTACTTTGAACTTTCTCTATATTTCTTTGGTAAATTCTTAAAGGACGCATTCAATGTTTCAAAATTATCATAAGGAGCACCAATGTATCAGATTTTTTAGATTCCCAAAAGGCGCATCTAATTTCAATTTTACCCGAGTTGACTTTTCTCTCTCTTTTGCATGCATGCAACATCTAGGGGTGTAATCGAACCGAACCGAGCCGAACAGTAAGAGGCTCGAGCTTGAGCTCGGTTCGTTTTTCCTAAGCTCGAGTTCAATTCGAGCTTTAATTCTTAAGCTCGAGCTCGGCTCGTAATGAAATTAAATAGTTCACGAACGGCTCGAGCTCGGTTCGAAAAAGGCTCGTTTTAAAGTTAAACGAATTCAGTTCGAGCTTGATTCGAAAATAGCTCATTTAAAAGTTAAACGAGCTTAGCTCGAGCTTGGATATCTTAACAAACATGTTCGTGAGCTTTTAAACGAACATGTTCACGAACACGTTCGTGAGCCTTTAAACGAACATGTTCGTGAGCTCACGAACCAAATACTATTAAGCTCGAGCTCGGCTCAATAATATTTTCGAGCTCGAAATCAGGCTCTAGCTCGGCTCGTTAGCTCGTGAGCAGCTTGGCTCGTTTACACCCCTAGCAACATCTTTTCACTTTTCTCTTTCCTCTCTTCTCTTTCCTCTTAGATTAAATTAAACTAATTCAAATGTTGTTTAAACTTCGACCGTTTAAATTTTAATAAATAATCCTCTAAATTTATTTATTTTTAAATTTAAAATTTTAATAATAATTAAAAAATATAAAAGAAGGTTAATAAAAAATTAAAAATATTTCCCCCTATTTTTTAATATATTCTATTTTTAAATATTTAGTTATAAAATAATAAAATAATAAAATTAATAATGAGAACTGATTTTATTAATAAAATAATAAAAAATAAAATAAAAATTACTTTGGTGCTGGTCTTCATAAACCAACATCACAACTTAAATACTAACATCGTTGTGGTGTTGATTTTTGAAGACCAACATCACAGTGGTGTTGGTCTTCAGAAACTAACACCACAATGTTGGTTCTCATACATTGTGGTATTGATTTCTGAAGACCAACACCATAGTGGTGCTGGTCTTCGAAAATCAGCACCACAGTGTTCTAAAAGTTTAAATCATTTTGAACATTATTGGAAGAACCTTAAACAGTAAGAGAGCTTATTTGGATTTGGATTCAGATTCACCTAATAAATCCACATGAGTTGGAATGAGTTCAATCGGAACTCTTTAGATGCATCAATGAGTTTCGGTCAAAACTCATTGATGAACTTGAACGATTTGGATTTCTGAAAATTTGACATGTAACGAAAGAAGATAGTGCAGTAAAATTATGTATAGTGTCCAATCCTGATTCTGACATCTCTATGATAAGTTATGTGTATATGTCAGTTGTCTTAAAGTCTGAAATTTTGAAAACGTTGTGATCATTATTATTAATGATTTCAAATTGATCATTATTTAAGTAGGGCTGGGCTACAGCCCAGGACAACCCTACTTAAATCCGTCTCTGACAAGGTGTAAGTGTAAGTGTAAGTGTAAGGGGTGCAAACGAATTGAGCCGGCTCGCGAACTTTTCGAGCCGGTTCGAATAATATTTGATTCGTATTCGAAATTATCGAATTCGAGCCGAACTCGAACATGTTCGAACAATTATTCGAGCCGAATTCGAATCTATAATATTGTGTTCGAGTATTCGCGAGCCGCTCGCAAACTTTTAGATTTAAATTTTGAATCCATTAATAGCAGTATTATTAAATGAGTTAATAGATTAATAGAATTAATAGACTTAACGGATAATCGATTGATATCCATTTACAAACCCATCCTTACCTAATCGCACTAACCCTTCGGCCACAAACCCTACCGGGCAGATGACGGCGGAAGCGAAACTCGGAAGATAGGGTTCCCTCGTCGTCGTCGACCCTAGACCGAGCGCCCTTCGACCCTGTAACTGAGCGTGAGACTAAAGGAACGCGAGCGCTTCCCTCTCTCTCCGGATATCGGACGCCGCCCTCTCGAGGTCTACCTTTTCTACGACAGTGTCTCCGACTTCGAGAGCTCTCCCTGCTTCCACCCTTCGGCTTCGACCCTGTAACTGAGCGCTAGAGGAACGCGAGCGCTTCCCTGCTTCCCTCTCTCTGAGGAAGGGCTTACCTTGAGTACCATTTTCCTAATTTACTCTTTCTTTTGCTATGAAATTCAGACTTGATCTTTGAAAAGAAACTTTTAGTTTTTTTAAATGTTTTGTTTCTTCAGGAGCAGCCACGAGCTACAAGCTCCAGCCCCACTGCAGCATCCTACACGGATTGGTCTGGATTTCAGGTGATAGTGGAAATTATTTTGTCTGAATTGTGTTCTGTTTTAGAGCTTCTACAAGAAATCTTGTGTGTGGTCTTCAGATGCAATCCCCCCCTTTGCAATAATTTTTTTGGTCTACTTTGGATAGGCATACTCACCGATTCCTCCGCCTGGCTTCTTCCATTCTCCAGTGGTGTCAAGTCCTCAATCTCATCCTTATATGTGGGGACCTCAGGTGACCTTTTTTTTTCTTTGGAAGCCAGTTCTCCCTAGTGGTTATTATTTCCACCTTGTAAGACATTTAGTTGCCAGTTAGCTCGTGTTTCTTTCCATGTTTATAGTTTTCAGATGTATAGGGGTAATTTGACTTAAAAGTGGAATCCTTCTTGTAGACGATAAATTCATACTTTGTTCAATCCATTTGAGGAAGATGTTGGCTTAAATAAATTGTCGCATTGGCCTAACAAGAATAATCTTATAGGAGTGTTGATAAGCTATAATCATCTAGCTTGGAGGTGCTTCATTGCTGCACTCATTCAAATTTCAGATACCATCTCTGTTATAATTTTAGATGAACAAAAAGGATAATATTCTGAATTTTATTAAGATTGAAACCCTTGTAAATCTCAATTTGGTGAGTTTGGTTCGTATTCAGATTGGATCCTGAATGTTGTAGGTTACTCTTGTTAGTTCTCTTGAAATGCCCAAAGCTGATATATGGGTTGTTATTGCTGTCCTCTCTGGTGTTGTTGGTTATTGTGCTAAGGTCTATTTTTCATAAGCACTTCTTCAACTTTTACTCAAAATATGTTTTTTCTATGCTTCTTTTGGCACAAGGACATTAATTTGTATTGTACTTGAATTGTTTAGGATGAGATACAATTAGATTTTTTTTAAAACAATCATCATAATGCTTAAACACTAGGAATTATCTGATACACCTTTTGTACTTAATTTTTTTCCTTAATCTTGGCTTCGATATTGTTTGTATGATGACATTGATGCTTGTTTTTGTTTCAGTAAAGCATAATTAAATCAAGGAATGTTAAAAAATCGACTGAGTTTTTTTAATGCGGCCCTTATAATTTGCTTTTTATGTGAATGCCCATGCTGTTGGTATGGACTTTAGTCCAAAATCATTCTTGCATTTTTCTGTTAACTAAAGTAATTATTCAGCGCATAGGATCATTTTTTTTCATTTCTCTCCTTTTTTTTTTGTCTATTTTATGGTTTAAAATTATTTTCATTTTCTTTGCTACATATCCCATACAATATTAGCAGTTTTTGGACTAGCCAATCCTTTCTTCAAATGAGGCTTACTATCATGAAGCTGCTTTCGTGTTCATGTTTTTCTATATTGCATTAGTGATTGCTAAACAACCATTATATTTGACCAAACTTCTAGATGGGATTTTGATTTTAAATTGTGGTTAATATCTTCTCCTGATTTATCAAATGCTAAACTTCCATTTATGCTGCAGGTTTCAGCAAAACATGGAGACTTACAGAAACTTAATCACCCAGTCAATGTATGACAAACAATTGGATAGTGGGAGAGGCACACTATTACACTTGTGTGATGATGTGATCCAACAAGAAGTAGGTTCCATACACGAATCTTGATAACTTTTATTGATAGAACAATTGCATTTTTTTGCTGATCAACAGAATTCTTGAACATATTTAGGTCAAAGAGGTTATAGTTTCTTATTTTATTTTGATGGAGCAAGGGAAGGCTACAATGCAGGTTCTATTTCTTTACATAGCCGCATATTTCCATCTTTATGCCATACTGAATATCATAGTACAATTATATGAAATTTCAATCTATTTGGATCTGCATGTAGGATCTTGACATTCAGTGTGAAGAGCTCATTGAGGAAGAATTCGGAATGAAATGCAATTTTGAGGTTCTAGATGCTGTCCAGAAGTTGGAGAGACTTGGAATTGTTGCTAGAGTAAGATTAGACTTGCAATTTTGAGGTTCTAGATGTTGTGTATTTTTATTGTCTATGTTGTATAATTATTGTATTGTATGTTTTTATTTTATATATGTTATGTGTTATTTAAGTTTCATCTGTTTTATATTTTTATTTTGTCTATATTATGTAATTATTGTGTTGTTTAGGTTTAATTTTTATTGTGTTGCACATAATTTTAGTGTGAATATAATCAAATTTAAGTTTGAATAATTCGAATCGAATTCGAATAATTCGAATCGAACTCGAATAAGGTTCGAATAATTCGAATCGAACTCAAGCTCGAATCATATTTCGAATCGAACTCGAGCCAAAACTATTGATATTTTCGAGCTTCGAATCGAATTCGAATATCAAATATATGTTTTGAGCTCGAATTCGAATATCAATATTTTTAGATTATTCGGTTCGATTTGATTCGTTTGCACCCCTAGGTGTAACACCCTAATGTATCTTCTCTTGTTGCAACTTAAGGAAATGTGCTCGTGAATTTACCATTAATAACACAAGCTTCTTATAATGGATATCAATATTAGTTGGAATTCCTGACCTGAATATTGTGGTGTAGATGATCCAAGCAATCATTTCATATCTATCTTTCAGTGCAGGGTTCATGAAATTCTTGAAATTGTACATACAATTCTGCATGCAGTCTGCACTTCGTATTTCTAGTGGGCGTTGTTGCCTGTATGCAGGGTAATAAACATTTTTACCATTATGGTAAAGTTTTTTTTTTTTTTAAAAAGAATGATAACAGAAACAAATTTAACTTTCAAGCTTAAGAAAAGTTGAAATGCCCTTGGTACTCATTGCATCAATTAGCAAGGGTATTATCTTCTTTAATTCTCTTGAGTCTCAGCTATTGGCTTGTGCACACTTGCAATCATTGAAAAGACAATGGTCTGGCACGACCGATGCTGATTTAAGGATACAAATTTGATGAAGATAATAATGATGATGAAGATAACAATGCTGAGTACATCGAAGATATTTGATTAGTAAACGATGTTTCTATTTTATGAATTGAAAATTTGGGGGATTCGTTTTCTTGATGTCGTGAAGTATCAAAGTTACTGATCATTTGCCAATGTATTATTAACTATGCAACCTTGAATTTTGACAAGTTTGATTTTAAAGAGGCGCTTGAAATCTACAACTAATCTACAACTTGACCCTTAGGTGATAATATCAGTTTTATTAATATTTATATGCATATTTAAGCAACTTGAATTACTTGGGTGAGTATTGCACCTCAGACAATATGGGACTTTGGCGTATTATAGGGCTTTGTGCCTTTCCCAATGCTGATTCTTTGTGATGAAGGAGATTTGACTTGATACTTAGATACCTGAAGGTTAAGTATGTGGCATCTCTTCTTGCTTGTATAGTCATGTTAGGCATTTTATTCTGCTAGCCATTCTTAATAGAAATCTTAACATAATGCACACTTATTTTATCTAAGGGGATGCCGATGAAATTTTTGTGGAGCAATACATCATAAACACTTGAGATAGATATGAATGCCCCTCAGTATTTTTTTTTTAGTTTTTGTGACATTGTTATTTTGACTTGAAGTTATGATAGTGTTTTAGAAGATATCATATGTTGAACAGTAAGTTTTGTAACTATATTTGATTATTTTACTGTAACTTTGATATTTTTTTTATTAATTGCTGTTTTTTTGCTTTTTATGTTAGATGAATATATTGTTTATATTACACCAAATTTTATCAGTGCGTGAACATTTGGTGTTTTCTTTCTTTATCATGACTCATAATTTCTACTATTTTTCGTGTAATGCTTCTTTCTTTTTTTAGATGTGCTGTAGTGAGTATTGATTTTATCTTGGCCATTTATGCAGTGTGCTTGTTCACAGTGGTGGAGTGCATGGTGGTCACTACTATGCTTTTATTAGACCAGATCTTTCTGAGCAATGGCATGAATCTCTCTCTCACTCTGTGCTTTTTGGTTAACCATTCTTGTCAAAGCTCTGTGATTTTTGGTTGTAAACATTTGTTGTCAATTGTTACTTACTCTCTTTAGTTACCGTGACCTTTCAATTAACAAAGTGCTTCAAAGACTAAAAAATCTTGGTGCATGTGTTTGCTTATTAAGTTCCAATTTTTAAGCAATATCTTGGTTTTTCTTTCGCATACCTTGATGATACTATTCTATTGTTTTGCAAATTTGGATTGTGATAAAAAATAAGTCGTGTCCATCTTTGATGCTTTTTTTGTACAACATTTGCTTCATTGAAATAAAAGGGCTTTTGAAGTTTACTTAAATGAAGATTTCAGGACATTATGAGAATTTATTTCAAATAAAATTTGCTATGCAAAAGGGATAGTTCCCAAAAAAATTTCATAGCACTCTGAAAACAGATTGGATTGAGTTATAGTTATTTTAATTTCATAAACATTATCAAACTATTAATTCTCATCTTTTATTTTAAACTAGATATCTAGGACTATGGTGTGTTTGTGTTCCTTATGGGATTTTATTATAATGTGGTATATAATATATAAAGCTGGACCTGAGAATAAAACACTACTCGTGTTCTTCTTTTTTGTCTCCTGTACTTTGTTAATTAAGATGAAGTTTTTGGGTTATGCATGCCCTCTTCCATCAATATTGTCTAGCCAGTGATACAATATTCTGATGGCTGTAGATATTATATTTCAGAACTCAAAATTATATAAACCAATGATATATCTGCTGGAGTTGGTAAACATTTAGACCTCCTTAGGTTTAAATTTGATGATGAGCGGGTGACAAAGGAAGACATGAAGAGGGCGATAGAGGAACAATATGGTGGTGAAGAGGAGGTAATTGTTGTCACTATTATGAGCCCTTCTTTACTTGGTTTCATTTGTCAATTTCTTTATTTAACTCCATTTCATTTGCAGTTACCACAGATGAATCCTGGCTTCAATAACACTCCTTTCAAGTTTACAAAGTATTCAAATGCATACATGCTTGTATATATCCGTGAGAGTGATAAAGACAAAATAATGTGTAATGTAGATGAGAAGGACATAGCAGAACACCTTAGGGTAAGGTTCTCAGAACTTCTGAATTCCAGTGAATATATGTAATTTGCATAATATTTTTCAGATAAGGTTGAAGAGAGAACAAGAAGAAAAAGAACAAAAGAAGACAGAGAAATCAGAGGCTCATCTGTATACTATTATCAAGGTTTATTCAAACATCCTTGGTCAATTTGTTAGGCATCCTTGTTTATCCTTTCAAGTTTTGTGTATAGGTGGCACGAGACAAGGACATGAGAGAGCAAATAGGAAGGGATATTTACTTCGACTTGGTTGATCATGACAAAGTTCATAGCTTCCGCATTCAGAAACAGTTGCCATTCAGTGTTTTCAAGGTGAACTCTTTAACAATCGATGAACTTGGTTTGAATTTTAGGCCTTTCTTGTTTCTCTCTAAGACTGGCATATTAACATGTGTACTGTTTTCTGTTTGACATTGAATTTATGTATGACTTGTTTTATATCATTTTGGCATTCTACTTGACTTGTTTATTCAAAAGTGATGTCGGGCGGGATAAGATTATCCCGGGGGCAATATTGAATCCGTTTGTTCGACTGCGAACGCTGAAAATAATCTTTTAAAACCTATTAATTTAGAAGAATAATAAGAAATAGGAAAATAAACGGCATTGTCGAAAATATTATTAAGCCAAAACTTCTTCTCCCCTAAACATCACCTCATAAGATGTTTATATAGATTCAAATCTTAAGAAAGATTCCTAATAAAAAGAATTTTTTTAACAAATTCAAAAAGAAAGATTTCTAATAAAAAGTATTTTTTTAACAAATTTTTCTAATAAAAAGAATTTTTTTTAACAAATTCAAAAAGAAAGATTCTTAATAAAAAAGAAAATTTCTTAACAAACTCAAAAAGAAAGATTCCTAAGAAAAAAATTCTTAACAGACTCGAAAAAATTTTAAACGGATTTGAAAAAATCCTAAAAATCCTAAACAGACTTTAAATATAAAATCCTAAAATTTTTTTTAGCAGACTTAATTCTAAAAATTTTAAACGGATTTAAAAAGATTCTAAAAATAAAAAATAAAACTTTTCAAAACTACGCTAAATATCAAAAACTTTAAAAATTACTAAAAATAAAAATTATCAAAATTAATAATAAAAATCTTTAAATCCTCATTACCTCCATTATCATTTTGTAACTGCTATGCCCCGGGGGCATACTTGTTGCAGCCGTTTTCAATTTCTCCACTTTTCCCTTGCTCCATCTCCATCATTAGGTCACATAGTACTACTCTCACCCTCAATGTGCAAACCCCACCCTCCATCTCTGTTCTGTTTTGATGGATGGTTGTAGAGATAACGACGATAGATCTCCTTCTGGTATTTACTCCCTCCCGTAACATGTAAAGTTATTATCAATTCTGGCAAAAGGAACATCGGGCCAGCATAATCCCCAAGCAAGTGTCCATCAGTGCTTGGAGAGTAGAAACACAACTAATTCCCTTTCTTAAAGAAATCGTCAAAGCTTCTTCTGTGACATCTTCATCATCTTGAATCCTGATGATAGGATAGTCCATTTCAAGTGGATTCTTCTTTGCAAACTACAACCGCATGAGCAGATTGGCACTGTGTTTCTTCTCGAACCGGCTCTGTTGGAAAGCTTCTCGCGCCCTCTCCACCTCTTGGATTTCCTCGGGCGTGCCGAGGCTGGGGTCGAACTCCCACACCTGTCTTCCGACGTGATTGTTGGTCGTGCGCAACCAGGCGCTGTCGCCCTTCGTGACCTTGAGCTTCTACATGTCGATCGAGTCGAAGGAGCCTAGCAGGAGAGACGATGCTAGCTGTGCGCTTGAGTTCTGCGCCGTCAGATTGCTCGAGTTCAGCGAAGGGTACGTATCGGAGTGGAAGAAGCTGTCGTGCGCTTTGCTTTGATGGGGAAACTCGTCATTCTCCATTTGCATATTTATTAGTACTTTTGCTGCTCTATGCAATGGTCTTGGATCTCTGTCACCATGTCCTGCATCAAAAAGCTTTGTAGGTTCATGCATGAAAAATTTGAGCATTTTCGCTTGTGACTAGTTTGATTTTCATTACTAATTTTGTGTAACACTGTCTTTGAAAAGATTTTAGCTAACGTTTTGTGTATTTATATAAAACGTGTCAGTATTTATTGATGAGTACTTGGCCACCCCATAATGTTCCTTGAAGCCCTTGTCAGGTTTAGGACACTTGCTATATTTTTCTTGTTAAAATAACTGATGAATGCAAAAGGAGAAGTGCTAATATTTTTAGGGAGAAGTGCACCTCCATGAGTATGCAATAACTTTTATTTTTAATCTCATGAGTATGCATTAAGATCCTATGCTTATGGAATTTGTTTCTTTGAGTTGTTTTAGGCTTCCATAGTATCATAGTTAGTACTTGAATAGGATAGCCATAATACCTTTTAAAACACTTTTATATTTCTCTCTAAAAAGGCCTGCTCAAAGGCAATGGTTTTCACTATAATCTACGCTATGGAGCTGTGCCATAAGGTTATCTAGATTGGACCCTTCACATTAGTTCCTGACTATGATGCAAAATCAGCAAGGTTCTCACTTGGTTGTGGACCAATGTGGGTAAAGAAGCTAGTCTATGATTATGTGATTTGGTTAGCAATTTGGAATATAGGAACACCTTTGGGGAAATGACTAGAATAAGTAGATGTGATGGTTAGGAAAAAAATAAATATAATAGGCTTACAAGTGACAGAATGAATTGGAGAATAGGTGGAGAAATAGGTATTGCTAGTTTTAAAATTTGGAAATGCAATAAAAGAAAAAAAATTTACATGGAGTAAGTATTATCTAGTAAGGATTATAGGATAAAGTTGTCAAAGTTAAGAGATCTAGAGAGAATTATTGTGACAAAGTTGATTTTAGGAATGAGATACTGGATATTATAAGTGCTTAAGCCCCTTAAGTAGTACTGAATGGAAATCAATACTGAATTTCGGGAGAACCTAGATGAAATTATTCATATACCTATGATTGAAAAACTAGTTATTGCAGTAGATTCAAATGGGCATGTAAGGAGACTCTGGAGATTATAAGATGTACATGGAGGGTTTGGGTTTGGTGTAAGAAATATAGAGGGTAGTATGGATTTTTATTTTGCTATATATAATGAGGAGGGTTGCGTTAGGTTGCCAGCCAGCGTTAAACTAAGGCAAACACTCATGAATGGATCCATTAAACTATTGTGTTAATGCTAGGATGTTCCCCGGAAGGAACGCGTTGCAGGGTCCGACTGTAACGTCTCGGCAAGGACCGCTACATCTCCATGAGAACTTGGGTGTAGTGTTAAATGAGCAAAAGTTCTCACACCATAAGTTGGGTAAGAATAAAAATTATAGGAAAATAAATAGTCTAAGATTTGGAACATGGAATATAGGAACCCTTACTGGTAAAACAATGGAGGTAGTAGATACGATGATTAGGAGAAGAATTAGTATTTTGTGTGTACAAGAGACAAAATGGGTAGGCGAAAAGGCAAAGTTGATAGAGAACTCGGGTTATAAGTTGTGGTACACAGGGAAGAGTAAAACAAGAAATGGAGTTGGTGTTATTGTAGATAGTTTGTTAAAAGATGAAGTTGTAGGGGTAAATAGAAAGGGGGATAGAATTATAGTTCTTAAAATAGTAGTGGAGAAAGACACTATAAATGTAATTAGTGTATATGCACCTCAAGCAGGATTAGATGAAAATACCAAAGCAAGGTTTTGGGATGACCTAGATGAAGTCTTACAAAATATTCCATCAAATGAAATGATTTTAATAGGAGGTGATCTAAATGGACATGTTGGAGTGAAAAATGAGGAATATGAGAGGGTGCATGGGGATTATGGGTTTGGAACAAGAAATGAGGAAGGTAAAACTATACTGGATTTTGCGATAGCATATGATCTTATACTAGCTAATACATTTTTTAAGAAAAGAGAAGAACACTTGATCACATTTAAAAGCGGGAATAATAAATCGCAAATTGACTTTCTTATGGTTAGGAAGAGGGATAGAAAGATTTGTAAAGATTGTAAGGTCATTCCTGGAGAAAGTTTAACTACCCAACATAGGTTAGTAGTATTGGATATACGTCTTAAGCATAATATCCATAAAAAGAAAATATCCACTACTCCTAGAATTAAGTGGTGGAAGTTGAAGGATGAGAAACAAAACATATTTAAGGAGAAGGTAGAAGGACAAGTATTAGGTGAAGTATACGGTGACCCTACTACGATATGGGATAACATGGTATCAAAGTTGAAAATAATAGCCAAGAGTATACTCGGCGAGTCAAAGGGGCATGTACCACTAAGTAAAGAATCTTGGTGGTGGAATGAGAAAGTACAGGAAAAAGTGAAGGAAAAACGAATAGCCTATAAGAAATTATATATTTGCAAGAATGAAGAAAATTTAAAAAAATATACATTAGCTAAGAAAGAGGCTAAAAAAGCAGTGAATGAAGCTAAAAATACAACTTTTGAGCAGTTATATCGAAAATTGGATACAAAAGAAGGAGAAAAAGACATTTATAAAATAGCTAAAGCGAGAGAGAAGAAGACAAAAGATATTAGCCAAGTAAGATGTATTAAAGATGAATGCAATAGGGTATTAGTAAATGATGGAGAAATAAAAGAGCGGTGGAAGAGGTATTTTCATCAACTTTTTAATGAAGGTGTAGGTGATCAACTTAACTTAGGTAATTTAAGCAGGTCAAATGAGTATAGAAATTTAAATTTTTATCGTAGAATTCAAATTTCAGAAGTAGAACAAGCTTTAAACGGAATAAAAAATGGAAAAGCCGTTGAACCAGATGATATCCCGATAGAGGTATGGAAGTGCTTAGGGAAACAAGGTATTGAATGGCTTACAAAATTATTTAACATGATATTGAAAACAAAGAAAATGTCAGATCAATGGAGAGTAAGTACTCTAATTCCCTTATATAAGAATAAGGGAGACGTACAAAATTGTGCAAATTATAGGGGCATTAAATTAATGAGTCATACCATGAAACTTTGGGAAAGAGTAATAGAAAAACGATTAAGGAAAGAGACTATGGTCACCGAAAATCAATTTGGGTTTATGCCTGGTAGGTCGACAATAGAAGCTATACATCTTCTCAGGCAACTAATTGAAAAATATCGGGGGCAAAAGCAAGATCTACATATGATATTTATTGATTTAGAAAAAGCTTATGATAGAGTCCCAAGGGAAATTATATGGAGAATTCTAGAAAAGAGGGGTGTTAGCGTAGTATATATTGACCTAATTAAGGATATGTATGAGGAAGTAACGACTAGAGTGAAGACTTCAGGCGGATTAACTGAAGCATTTCCAATAAAGATAGGGGTACATCAAGGGTCAGCTCTAAGTCCTTATCTTTTTACACTAATCATGGATGAACTTACTGGACACATTCAAGATACTGTACCATGGTGCATGTTGTTTGCAGATGATATTGTATTGGTAGATGAGACACGTGAGGGAGTAAATGCTAAATTAGAATCTTGGCGAGAAACACTAGAAGAGAAAGGTTTTAGGCTTAGTAGAGTAAAGACAGAATATATGGAATTTAAGTTTAGCAATATTGAACGTAATGAGACAAGTATTAAAATAGGAGATGATGAGTTGTCTGGAACTGAGAGTTTTAAATATTTAGGATCATTTTTGCAAGCCGATGGAGGGATTGAGAGAGATGTCTTACATAGAATACAAACAGGATGGTTGAAGTGGAGGAGAGCATCAGGTGTTTTATGTGATCGTAAAGTGCCTCTAAAACTTAAAGGAAAGTTCTATAAAACGGCAGTTAGACCTGCCATGTTATATGACGCTGAATGTTGGGCTATGACTCGAGCACATGAGCAAAAGATGAGAGTTGCGGAGATGAGGATGTTAAGATGGATGTGTGGACATACGAAGATGGACAGAATAAGAAATGAGAGCATTAGAGAGAAAGTTGGAGTTGCATCTATTGAGGAAAAACTCCGTGAGACACGTTTAAGGTGGTACGGACATGTACTTAGACGACCGATAAATGCTCCAGTTAGGCGGTGTGAAACTATGACAAATACACATATCAAACGAGGGCGAGGTAGACCAAAAAAGACTTGGTTAGCAACAATAAAACAAGATAAAATTTATTTAAATATAAATGATGATATAATAGGAGATAGAGCTCAATGGCGTAAAAGGATCCATATAGCCGACCCCACTTAGTGGGATAAGGCTTGGTTGTTGTTGTTGTTGTTGTTGTATATATAATGATCTCATAATTGTTGATAATTCCTTAATGAATAAAATGAATATTTGATTACTTTTACAAGTGACAGTAACCATTATCTAATAGATTTTTTCTTTTTTTACTAAGAAGGCAGATCCAATTTTATGTAAAAATTGTAAGATTCTTAGGGAATACTTAATTAATCAACAATGACTAAATGTAGAAAATTTAAGAAGAAAAAGAATGTTTTTAATTTTAAAGAATTAGACGGTGGAACATTAAGGAAAATACTATGAGATTTTCCCAAGACAGAATCAATGGAGAAGTTTGGAATGAAGAGTTTGATTATATTCATGCTATATGTATTTCACATAAGATCTAAAATGCAGCAAGACGAATCATTGGAGTGTTTAATGGTATAGTTGAACATATAAAGAGAATTGGGTGTTGACTATTAATTTGGAAAAAATTGTTTTAAAGATTAGCAAAGTTGTTGAGATCAAGATAAATTGGAATTGGTAGAAAGTAGATAACATCATGGAATCAAATTACACTGTACTATGTTAACTAAATTCTTTTGGTCACCTCTTTTTCTAGATCTTCCACTCTAATCAATTTAATTATTCTAATTATAAAATTTATTATTGCCTTTGTACATGTTGATACCATCTTAGTTACTAGAAAGGACACAATTAAAATAATATTCAAGAGCAATTAGGTGTTGCTCCAATTGATCAATAAATGAGACAAAAGGAATTAAGATGGTAAGATGGTGTAAATATGTTCAAGGGCGAACATAACTTTTATATATTGTAAGACTATAATTGATTATAGTGGATGGATTAAGAGGTAACGGGAGACTAATGAAAATATTAGTATCTATAATAAAAAATTATTTAATTGAGTTGTAAATTTCTAGCAATATAGCCTTGAATTGAGCTCAAAGATGTAGCTCAATATACAGATAACATTCATGATTTTATGTAGACAACCTCAAATTGTTGGGACAGGCATGGATTCACGATGATAATTGCTTTACATTGTTTTTTTTTATGTATATTACTATGCATTGATTTTACTCAATTCATTTGGGAGTAAACGTGAAATATCTATTTCTTCACCTTACTTGATTTGATATATGGGCTGATAGGAGGAGGTTGCCAAAGAATTTGGTGTACCTGTTCACTTTCAGCGATTTTGGTTGTGGGCTAAACGACAGAACAACACATACCGCCCAATCAGGCCTTTAAGTACTCAACAAGAAGCAGAATCTGTAAGTTAATGCTGATGCTTGTGTTGATTTTAATTTCGTATGGAATTGCTGTCTTGCTTTTTTATTATTACTTGTCTGTGTCCTAATTGTTTCTTTCTGTTTCTTGCTTTTAAGGTTGTTTGCTAAGATCTTATTACTGCCAAAATGCATTGACCATCAAATGTGTTTTTTCTTTCCTGGTTAAGATTAATTAAGACACGTAGGATTGCATGTATTTTGCCATATACTGTCATATTGCAATGATAAAGTTAAAAATGGCTCTTTTTAAAGACAAATTGTAATCATAGCATTTGCATGAACATAACATGCAGATAAACTTTTCTCATATGGAGAATTTCCTACCGGTCTTTGGAGGAAAAAATTCTGGGAAGACTTGGAATTTAGGAAATTGAATTCAAAATTTTCCTTCATTGTTTTTATTAAATGTACATGGAAATGAAGTTAGTTTTTAATTACGTGGCAAATCAATTATTCATATGATGCATGCATTATTCTATTTGCTCGTATTTTTAATTCCTGATAAACTGTTAAGTTTGTTTTTTTTTGTCTTCATAAGAATTTAGATGAGATGATGTTCAGTCATCTAGTCATCATTTCATTTGTTATCTATTCTTTCATCTTGCCACATGATTGGTGTAATTCTTTACTTTTGGCTGTTTATTTTGGTTCATTAGCTGTCTTTATTTGGCATCTCTTACTTTTCCTTTTTAGTACTTTTTTTTTCTAGGTTTCTCCCTATGCACTTCTCTATGTTTTTAAATATGAACAGCTGTCTTGGTCATTTTATGTATTACTTAGCATTTTTTCCCTTCTATATAGGTTGGGCAGTTGAGGGAGATATCTAATAAAATGCAGAATCATGAGCTTAAGCTATTCCTAGAAGTAGAACTTGGACTGGTAATTACTTATGATTCCTATTTTTATTTACATGCATTTTTCAATAACCAATGGTACTTGGTTTTTACTACTTTCCCCCAGGATTTACACCCTTGTCCTCTACCTGATAAAACGAAGGAAGACATATTGCTTTTCTTTAAGCTTTATGACCCTGAGAAGGAAGAGCTTAGGTATTCATTTATTTTCCTACCAATAAATCTGTTTTTTTTTTCAAATAACACCTTGCCTTTCTGCTTTTGACCCATTATTATATTCAGATATGTTGGAAGGTTGTTTGTGAAGGCACTTGGAAAACCTGCAGATATACTGTCAAAACTGAATGAAATGGCTGGCTTTTCACCAAGCGTTGAAATTCAGCTTTTTGAGGTATATCTTTTAGAAAACTCTATATGATCAACTTTCACCTTTGATGCTGTATATCATTGTTGAATTTGTTACTATGCGTTTGTTAAAATTCTTTTGTTTGCTTATTATATTTACTTCTTAAACAATTGTCAGGAAATAAAATTTGAGCCGAATGTGATGTGCGACCATATTGACAATAATGTTCCTTTCCATTCTAGCCAGGTTAGTCTAAAGCATAGACCAATGATGTCTAATTGTTATCTAATCACTTAATAATGGATGAAGAAGGTGAAGAAATTTGCATGTCGGAGTCTCTAAATCTCCCACATGTCATACAGTTGAGTGGCTTATGGAGCCAAGTTTTTAAAATTGAAACCTGCACAAGGTGTATGAATTGAGTTATAATCTTAGATTTTTGTTTCCCAACGCTTGTAGTTGGAAGATGGTGATATTATATGTTATCAGAAATCACTTCCATTGGGATGCAATGATCAAATCCGTTATCCTGACGTTCCATCTTTTCTGGAATATATCCGTAATCGACAGGTATATATTTGTCATATTTGTGTATCAAATAAACAAGATTAGCTTATAACTTCATGTCCTCCTAACATCCTCTAGGCATATTAATTGTTCCTTAATCAGTTGTTTATGCTTTTCAATTCTTGTGGAAATTCAATAGTGCATGGAACTGAACCTATGATATCATATTCCAAATCAAATGTTGCCCAAACATTTAGCTTTAGAAATTTTTTTTGCTTTGTTATCTCGGAAAGGAAGCTCTATGGATTAAACAGATATATTTTGGACTGATGCATTTCAGTATGTATGTATGTAATCTCTTTATAATACATGTACTGGAATATAACTCAAGGAAACTATGATGTTTGTTAATATTTAGGAATATGTCAGAAGCTGCCTCCTGAAGAGTTTACTTTTCTAAGGATCATATCGATTTAGAAAGTTGTTGGTGATTGATGGATTAAATGTGTTGTAGCGCTTGTGCAATGATAAATTGCTTCTCTGTGAATGAGTAACTTGGTCCAAGTTGTTAAGTGAAGATTACAACATAAGCTTGTAACCATTGAGGATCCACATGATCAAATTCTATCTTGCGATGCAGTTAAAAATTAAACATATCAACTCAAAGAACATTTTGGATGATATCATGGTTTGAAATCTTGTACCATTTTTGGTGGCACGGTCAAAAATATAAGATTTTGATAAATTATTGAAACTCAATAATACTTGACGTAGGATATCTATTTTGTGTTATGCCAATCATGTTGATGAGTATTATATTATATTAATATTCAATACCCTTTGACATTTTACTAAATGCATCATGATGAATTGAAATAATATTTGTTATTTTTGTAAGCTTTTGTCTATATAATACAATGTCAAATCTGCACCATTCCATATGAAAGTTAGGAATATAGTTGGTGTTTTTATTCTTCTTTTTCATCTTCTTCCTTCCCTATCCAATTCTCTATGGGCATCATATGTTGGAACACCGATATGGTACTGAAATAATATCGTTATAGTTAAAGATTGAAATTCTGGCATAGCTTGAGATTTTGAGCCTCAGATGATGTTGCAGTTTTCGGCATTATATTTAGTTTGGCACCATATATAATTGCATGCTAAGCATAAATCAATATTCAAATAGTTATCTTCAGCTTGTATTTTTACCAGAATAATTATGCACGTGTGAAGTTTTTCATGAAGATCACAAATCTGTTTAATCTAGATTCTGAAAAGCCTATATTTGTATTTTGATAAAACATTGTATGGATGTAAAACATATTTTGGTACATTTAGTAACAAACTAACAATTACCTATAAAGTTAAGCCTTCTCTAGATGATTGTGAAGTTCAGGGTGAAGCAGGAAAGAATAGTGATTGTCAACTAAAGACTTGATAATAGCATGGACGGCTGTTATTATTTTATATAGCATTGTGCCATTTTACACTTGTTTATATGGGGGCATCCTCTAAGTGCTAGTCATTTCAGGATTGAGCTCTTCTCCGTTTCAATATGACATAACTAAATCTGTGCATCTTTTTGTGATGGGTGTGAGGTGTGTTAATGCTGGGGTGCTTCTGCTTCATGCCTATAGAACTCCTTTGATAAGTGTGGGCATTCATATTGTGCTTTTTTTGAGGGGTGATTCTCCCAAGTGATCTATAATTTTAGGATGAAGTTCCTCTTCAACATTACACTGATTGTTATGTACTGCATACCACAATTGAATTGCTTTCCTATTCTCTAGCTACTAACATCTTTATCCTAATTTATTTTCCTGATTTTGTTCTTAATCATGTGATGATATATGGGTGGTTCATTTTCGATTGTTAGAGACGCCAAAAGAAGAAGATTTTAGCATAGAGCTGTAAGTACTCAATCTTTATTATGTGCTTTTTGTTTATTGTAGTGGGTTTGGTGTACATGATTCAACTCTATGCGGATCTGATAATCCTTTTGCTTTCGTAAAGGTCAAAGCTTGATTCATATGATACTGTTGTGGAAAAAGTAGCAGGCCAACTTGGCCTGGATGATCCATCAAAAATCCGACTTACACCGCATAACTGCTACTCTCAGCAGCCTAAACCTCAACACATCAAATTTAGAGGGGTGGATCAGCTTTCTCACATGCTTGTCCATTTGTCCCTGGTTTACCCTTTTTTTCCTACTTGATTATATTATTATTTTTAGTTTCAGCTTGTGTGCTGTATGATCTATATATATATATATCCACAATGGTACGATATTGTCCACTTTGGGTTCACGCTCTCATGTTTTGTTTTTGGGTGCTACCCAAAAGACCTTGTACCAATGAGATATTTTCCATCTTATAACCTTAGGATCTTTTCCATATATTTCCAATGTGGAACTTTGATTGTATTCCAACAATCTACCTCTCAAACAAAGGACCACTGGAGCCCCCCTTTAACGGTCCCAACAGATCCCTTAATAGGAACTCCCACCATATGGACCCGCTCTGATACCACTGTTGGGAAAGTCTTGAAAAACCGTTTCGGTAGATTCTTGCAGAACAAAAATTTTTCGGAAACAACTTCAAGTTGCCCTCATAGTCGATCAAACGAAGTTTGATCGACGCATTAAGATCATTGGACTTTTGTGTTTGGTTTACAGGATCCAATATAAAAGGAATAATTTAACTAATGTGGAAACATTAAATTATACTTTTTCTTCAGACTTGAAGGATGTAGATGATCTCTCAATCTTCTGTTATATCCCTCTCCTCTTCTCGCATTGGGCTCTTGTGAGTTGTTTGTTGAAATCGTTTGGTTGAAATTTGGTGCCTATTCTGACATGTCTTCTATCTTTATAGCTTTACTTGCTCTGTCAGACTTCCAAAGATCTTAAATCTTATCGAATGAACGGAAAATTTTTAATTAATTGTATTGAATAAAAAGCCTTGGAGTAGTGTTTGTCTGGTAAAACTCAAAACTTATGCGCATCAAAAGCTTGAGTTTCACTTGTTGAATTAAGAACATGTGATTTATTTTTGAAAATACATTTCTTCGTGTGCGCACACAAAAAAAAAACAAAATTACCAGGTAAACCCACAGAATGTGAATTCTCCGAAAGTAATACGTCTCAACACCTCGATTTGCAATTGTTGAGAAACCATCAATCAATCATCCACCTAAAAGGATATGTTCTCTCGACTGTGTTCTTCTCTCCGCCTTCCTTCAGGTTGATAACGTATTTTGGTTAAACCATAACTTCCAGTTCATGTAATTCTTTCAATGTATTTTTGAATTGGATACCAAAAGCCTTTCTTCTTTCATATTTAGCTGAATTCTATCATTCTTTAATTATACCACTAATTTCATGTTGGAACTCTAAAAACCAAAGCATGCTTTGGTCTAAGTGTTCCTAATTAAGTCCAAGATTATGTTTTGGGAAGAAACAAAAGTTCTTAATTCAATTAAGTTAAATTTGAATGAATTAAGTTGCTTGGCTTCTGTGACATTAATGAGCTTGGGCCAGTTTAGTCTTTCAATTCCCACCTTCCAGTGGCAGGTTGGGTCAGATTAGGCCCAACGCCCTAAAATAATGTCAACTAAGTCCAAACAAAGCCCATCTAGATAGATTCACCTAGATAGATTCATATACTACATTTTTTTAGGTTTTAAATTTATATACTAGCTATCACAATTCCACATATAATTTCTACATTCAAAACACTTCATAAAATCATCAATTCTCAGCCTGTATATGATCTACATTCAATAAATTAATATATTGGGAATTTTAATTAATTTTGATAAAAAAATTGTAGGATATTGCCTGAAAAAGATTTGTCTCTTTATTTGTGATATAGGATCTACTACATTCAATCAAATTATGGTTGTTATTCAGACATATATGCTCGATAAAATTAATGGACTTGCAGAGCAGAGAAGGAACAAACGAAATCTTAGGACAAGCTAGTCGCAATGAGATCTTTTGGTTCTTGTTCAAGCAATGGTGTTTACTCCAAGGATCACAACGGATGCTTGAACGATGCATATGTCGTTGTGAAGAAATCCTCTAGATGGATCTTGTACTTCTTTCCAGCTTAAGAACTGGCCCCATCCCGAACCGAAGCTCCCTGATGAGAACAAAGTTTTCCTATTCCCTACAAAATAAATAAGAAAATTAAACACATGCAATCAGATAATTGCTTGATCGAGGTGTAGCGTAGGCAGGGAGCGCAATCAAATGAATGTCAAAACCTGTACGCTTCCAGTGCTTGGCATTATCTAGATCCAACAAGCAAAGGCTAAACTCCACATTGACACTTGTATTGGAAGCAAGACTAGTAGCATTGTGCATGATCAAGAAAACACCAAGGAAGTCTTTGCATGTGGCTAAGTTTGGATACAGCGAGATATACCTAGACATGCCCAAAATCAAATCAAACTAAACGAATAATTATATCTTAAATCTTATATATATGCTCAAAGCTATGATTCAATTAAAGAACAAGTAACGGAATACTACCAGTTGTAGCCGCCTGCAGCAAAAGCTTCAGATTTCAGTACCACGTTCGATTTGGAAACATCCTTGAATGCCCAAGTATATATTCGAGGAGTTAGGTCTTTGTTTAAGGACCAGGATTCATGGATTCCTTCTTTGTCTGCAGATTTAAATGCAAAAGCCTGCAAGACATGAGCTCCAATGACACAACGATCATTGACACATAGACCAGATTTTGAACTGTCGAACTTGTTCACTGCAACCTTAAAACAAAATCCTTCAAGGGATTTGCTATGGAAATAGTCTTCGCCTATATAAAAAAAATGAAGATAATTACATGATAAATTATAACGTAACTCCGTCAACAAGTCTAGGTAAAAGCAGCAACTTCCTATATTATGATCAATTATTCTAAAACTTAAAATGTTTTGTCACCTTCCTTCTGTATGTGCTCCCCATGAAGTTGATCATATATGAAGAGTTTGTAGATTGCTTTGATCTCTGAGCCTTTTGAAGCTGCATCATCATTTGAGAGGTAAAGACCAACATATTTCTCAGCATCTTTTTCTAAAACTAATTCCAGTCGCAACTTCCTGCAATTAATACTTCTTCTCTTATCTATATATCTTTCATAAAGCATTTTCTTATGCCTAATCTTTCAAAGATCTTAAATCTGATCGAATGAACAGAGAAATTCCAATTGTATTGAATAAAAGCCTTTTTCTCTTCTCTTGAAGAAGAACATGTGATATGTTTTACAGGAACATCATGTCAACACACGCACGCGCACACAATATAAATAAATCAGAATTACCAGTTAAAACCACAGGCTGTGAAACTCCTCGAGTAATACGTATTAGAACCTCGATTTGCAAGGATTGAGAAACCATCAATCGTCCACCAAAATGGATATGATCTCTCGCCTGCCTTCTTCTCTCCACCTTCCTTTGAGTCAATAACTTTTTTATGAAATGGATTCCGAAAGCAAAATCCTAACATTCTTAATTGCTAAAGTTGCCAAGCTCTGATCAAAATGATCGTGAAAAGCTTCAAGAGGGTGGAGAATGCGGGCTGTCGAGCTATCACAAGAAAAAGTCGGCGGGGCGGATGTGAAACAGAAAAAAAAAACAACCTAGAGGTTATATAAGAAAAAGGGGATAAATTTCTCCTAAAATTATCCGCTTATCAACTATATTTTTTTATCCCTTTTAAATGTTTAATAAAGTAAATAGATATACCTTTTAAATTATTAATAAAAGTCTCTAGAAAAGATATGCATTAATGATAGGATTATGGGAGCTCTCAATGTCCTTTTTCACTTAAAAAAAAAAACACAAATAATGATGAATTTAATGATCGATTAAAATTCGATCGCTAATTTAATGATCGAATTTTAACTTCGATCGCTAAATAGCGACTGATTAAATTTCGATCGCTAAATAGTGATCGAAATTTAATCGGTCTCTAAATCGGTCACTAAATAGTGACGGATATAAGTTCGGTGGCTAATTTGCGACTGAAATTAAAATTCGGTGGCTAAATTAGCGATCGAATTTTAATCGATCGCTAAATTAGCGATCGGATTTTAATTTCGATCGGTAATTATAGAATTTTACGATGATGGACAAATTTAGCGATGGATTTTTTATTCAGTCGTTAATATTTAGCGACGAAAATTGAGTTCAGTCGCTAATTAACGACCGAATTGGAATTCGATCGCTAATTAGCAACCGAACTCAATTTCGATCGCTAAATTAGCGACCGAATCAGGGTTCGATCGCTAAATTAGCGATCGAATTCCAATTCAGTCGTTAATTAGCGATCGAACCCAGGTTTCGATCGCTAAATTATTTCCTTAATCGGGTTTATTTTCCCCTCTGCTCACTCCCGAACCCTAAACGCTCTCTTTCCGCCATCTCTTCCAAATCCTACAGACGTACGCTCTCCTTCTTTCTCGGCACGATCTCCCTCTCCAATCTCTTTCTCCGCCATGATCTCCTTCTCCATCACGATCTCCTTCTCCGGCGGGATCTGCTTTTCCGGCGAGATCTCCTTCTCGGCACGATCTCCCTCTCCAATCTCCTTCTCCGGCACGACACGATCTCCTTCTCCGACACGATCTCCCTCTCCAATCTCCTTCTCCGACACAATCATTCCAAGTTAACATGAGTCGTTGTCGAGATGGATGAGGATGACGTCCACGTCAGCAAAATCTAGGTGCTCGGATCGTAAGGAGTTATTCAGACCCATTAACGGGCTATTGCCAGAGTGGATTGAGTTTGATGAATCTGGCGTCGAGAAGTACCACGTCAGCATAACAGTCAGATTGAAGAAAAATCTCTAAATAAACTGAAGCTCGAAGAATAATGTACACATTAGATTTTATTTATTTTCATTCAGCTTATTTTAGTGTTTACGCTCAACCGTTGTATAAAGTTTCTTTGCATTTGAATCATTTCTAACGAGGAGATTTTGGGTAAAGTTTTCATAATTCTTGGACTACCAACTCGAGAATTGTAACTAAGTAAAATTTTGTACCTCATATTAATTTCTTGTATGTTTTATTTCTGTTTTAATTAATGTGTCATTGCTAAAACATTAGTAAAAAAATTATTTTTATTTATAAGTCACTATTCACTTCTCTCCTCTAACGATATATGAATCACTACTACTGCATCAATAGTTGATATCAGAATAGGATTGTTTAGAAGGGCTAACCACCAACTAAATAACTAGACTGGGAGGAATAACTAGATTAAATATTCATCCACCTAAGTTCGAGGATAAATTTACAATCAAGAAGAAGAAGAAGAAAATGGAGATATTTTTCAAAACATATTTTGAAATAATGTTTTGTATTAAATATGATTTTAAAGTGCTCAGGATCGACGATGGAGAAAAATTAAATGAACAACGATGTGTAATGGGACGAATTCACAGCTAATGATAAAATAGAGTTCCATACTCAATATGAATTTCCCTCAAAATTAAATTCTGCTTGGCAATCTTGTTGCTATGCTGCTGGAAGTTAGGTTTTACCAATTCATTTATTACCCACTTCAGATTTTACCAATCAGTTATCTATTAAATCTGTTAGTATAAGTTGTTCACAAGGCTTCTAGATGTTCGATATTCAAATCCGTCATGATGGGCCACCATGTTTACTGTATTATGTAGAGAGCCTGGTCCCCGAGGGGCATAGTGCCGTAGTAGGACATTCAGGTTGGCACCTAGGCACCCGCTGTTCAATTCCTAACTATGATGTATTTACAAGAATTTTCCTCCAAACGAGGATCGCAATCAAAGGATGCTGAGCATCTGACATCTGAGTTGGCCGCTGCGTGTGCTTCCCGATTTACCCTAGTGGTCGATGGGAAACTTTCGTACGACCGGATCGATCATCCTTAGAGATTGAGTCAATACGACTAACTGAGATTATCTTTTTTTTTTTTTTACGTAGAGAGCCTTAATTCCCATTAATCTCATCATTAATCCTTGATTTACTCTTATTTGTTTTAAAAAATATTTTTATAAAATTATTTTGCATAAATAATTTTTAAAAGTTAAGGGTCTAAAATGTATTTATGCTTCCAGCTTTCCGCGGTCCGTCCACCGTCGACGCCTCTTTCGGAAGCTTCCAATTTGTGCTCTCGCGAGACCGCAGAATTAGGGTTCGAACGTTGAAACATCTTACGTGATTTAGAGCAATTGATCTCGTGATTCTTCGTCGAGTTCAAATTGTAGCATTTTCACCCCCGATTCCAGCTCGTTGTATCATTCTTTTGATCCATCCAGTTATCCTATCATTTTTCTCCAGAACTTGCCTCGGAGTCGGGAATTTTCGGTTTTCGCTTGGATCCCATGTTCGAAGCCTCTTGATTGGATTGAAAGAGTGTTTTTTTTTCCTTTCGCTTTCTCGATGGCGATCATCGGCGACGCCCTTCGGCAGGCATTCATGCCGGAGCACGAGTATGGGAGGCTCCGGGAGGAGGATCGGGCTTGGGGGCGCCTGCAGCTGTACCTTGTCACGGCCACCGCGGCCACCGTTGGCTTCGTTGTTCTTGTCTCCGTCGTCGTGAACCTTAGCATCGTTTTCCCACGTGAGGCTAGCCAGCGGCCGTTCTGCCGTGATTGGAAGATTCTCCAGGCTCTGCAGCTGAATATGAGTCAGGAGTCGGAGTTGCATCGGTACCACGGAGCGTTTCATCTGACGGACCAGGAAGTGGTCGATTACTATTGGATGGTGGTCTTCGTACCCTCCGCGATTGTCTTCTTGGTCTCTGTTGCGTACCTAGTCTCAGGTCTGGTTTATTTTGATCTTCCCACCTTTTTTTTTGATTGCTTGATTTATGCTCGTAACTTTCAGCATATTGATGGACTGGCACCTTTGAAGCAGTCATAGTTTCTCAATATTTAGTTTTAGGAATATTTTAGATTGCATCGTTTCTTGAGCCTGCAGAAAAATGTTGATTTTTCCCCCCAAGAGCTCCAGAGTAGATTTATGCCCCCTAAAGCGGTGTATATGTATTTCCATATTTCTCTAGAGTTGGTATCATGTGCAAAGTGGCTACTAGGACAAATTTCCAGGGAATCTTTAAATATCAAGTGGATTCTACAGCAATTTTCTTAAAGATTTTGTATAGAAGCTAACGCTGCATGTTGTTCAATAATATGTTTATTGGTTGGTGAAATATGTTATCAAAATTTATAGTTCTTTACTGAGAAACAACAAGATAATGGTTCTTACCTGTAAAAAAATGAGCAAGAATGAAATACTAATGCAGTTGGAAAAAAAAATTTAACTTGGAACTGTGAGGTCTGCTAGGCACTGACCTAAGAGTAAGAGGCGCCCCACTTGCAAAGTTTGCGACCTTACCTATAAGGTACAACTCAAGAATACTCCATTGGCAGCATTTAGGATGAAACCCTCTAGATGAGCGACCTCATGTTTTACCCTAGAAAACAAAACAAAATAAAATAAAGTAGAAACTATTCTTGGGAAAACATCTGATCATGCTTCAATTGTGAAATTGAGATGCTAGATGAGAGAAGGCAACATTGGATTCTTCCTAGATGCTGCTACAGTCAATTAAAAAATTTAATTACTGAACAATTGATTTATACCATAGCACTGAGAGGTGAATATTATGAACATAATGCAACTCTCTACTTTTATATCAATAGCTTTTATCCCTTTCTGATGGAACAGTTACAAAAATAATCCTGGAATTTTTTTTACCAATATTCAGACTGTTATAGACTTATTGGTATACCATGTAGATAATGATAGTAAAGTTTAGGTTCACATTTGTGTAACATTGTTTGTTACTTGGCAATGTACAAGGTGGGATTACTTCAAGCTCTTCTGAATCATAAATAGAGCTTGTCACCAAACTGCGATGAGCATCAATATGTATTGATTTGTCAAATAAGGCTCTGTTTTCTGTTTATTTTGGAATATCTTTGAGATGATTGGTGACTAATTTTCTTAACGATTCAACATAGGAGTAGATATGGCACAATATCCTTTTATTTATTTACTTATCTTTTGGAACAAATGAAAGCTTAACTGAGTTTGTATTTTTACGATCCATATGGAGGAGCAACCTCATGATAGAATTTTGTTATAGCACCATGAAATGTTCTTTATAAGTTACTGGAGTATGTGTATGCTTGGGATCATGTAGGGGTGGCAAAAGTTAACATAATACATTTATGTAACCAAATCCAACATACAATTTTGCAGGTTTACGTATGAGTTGAACAAGGACTTGGTTATAAACTAGTCAATCCAATTATTACACCTAAATAAATAGGTCAAGTTGGGTTTAGTCTGGTAACAAAATAAGTCAATGTTTATAATCCATTCATAAATAATAATATAGTATAGCATATATCACATGTAACATTGTAAGTGCAATTGTTATTTATTAAAATAGATTATTTAGTTTAATCTAGAAGAGTGCTTTTAGAAAATGTTGATTGAGAAAGGCACTAATTCTCTCTCGATCAACAGTGCCATCTCTTGAGTAAGACTTAAGTGAGGTGAGAGGCTTAATTTAGAATTCACAAGAACAACAAAATCTACCTTCCTCTCATATATAGCTTCTCTAGTATTTTAACTAATATCAAGAGAGAGTTCTCTAGATTGGTTGAGATTTTCAAAATCAATTTTTTTGACAAAACTTCATCGTTTAATCAACAGGATGAGTGAGGTGCAAGCGTTGGCCCAATGCAAATAGTAAGGCGTGAGAACATATTATGTTAATTTAAGCATGAGGCAAAGGCTGTACAGTGCTTGATGAAAGCTAGGGAAGAGGATGCGACACTATGAGAGACAAACTAAGGGGTGTGCAAACATAAATGGGATGGGAAAGAGAGAATAAATTCAGGATTTTGTAAATTTTAATTAATGAGTTTTAAATTATTAAATTATACGACTTATTGAGATGTTAATTTGTAATGGTATACAACTATAATTTATATAGCTCATTAGTTTATCAGATTAATTAATTGTGTAATTTGTTATTTTAAACTATGATTTTTATTTGATAGTTAATGTTTAATTTTGCTCTGATTTCTATTTCTTAATAATTAAATTTGATATAAATTATCAGTTTAATATATTTAACTAATACAATTTAATTTTATTTGAGTAATGTCACACACACACACACACACACACACACACACACACACACGCGCGCGCGCGCATATATGATATTATATGAAAAAACAGAGTTGCTAACTTTGTTACAAAGCTATTCCTCACTATAATCCTTTTTAGCCCTCCATTCATTTAATTAAAGGGGTTTTCTAGTAATATTAATATAAGTAATTATCTAATGTTTTAATGATGTCTAGATAGGCAATTGACCTCTAAACACCATTCTAGTGATCTAGATTTTTAACATGCATGGAGACTAGAGATTCAGCTTGAGATAGTTGACTATCTAATTTTTATAGTCCTATTTTGAATGCAAAAAACTAAGTGAAAGAGGTTAAAGAATGCCTACGCATCCAAATTCATTTTGCCATACTTTTGATGCACTCAGAGTGTTGGCATCGTACAATAGTGAAACTTTCCAAGGACCGTACTCTAACATGGAATAACACTTTAAATTTTGCCACCATTCACAGTTGTTGATTGTAAATGTATGTTTGTAATTAACTGCATAACATATTTATTTTGATTAACATTATGAATGCTAAATATAATCGCCTTATTGCTACTGGTTGTATGGACCATTGGCCATAATCGTTCTGATTTTTTTTTCTTAACATTGAGAAATCTAGCTAATTTTTAAAATAAGTATAAGGCTTAGCATGCACAAAATTATATTCTCACATGCCACTTTATATTTACTTCCCGTTCTAGTGAGGCTTATTTCATCTTAATAAAGTGTCTGAATTTCTTTTATTAGTTATTTATCTTTTTGATCTTATACTCAGGTATACTCATTCAGTACTATATATAAAAGTCTCAAAAACTTTCGTATGTGAGCAAATCATATTTGCCTTAATTTTTTGCTTGCTATATTAATGGACTTGTATAATAAAGAACAATATGTTTTGGATGTGAATTGCTCATGCATACTTATTTTTCTCTGTGTGACATGTTTCATCTCAAAGCTTGTAGTTTCTTTTGACTTATTTTCATTTCATAAACTTATTCTATTTTTGAAAATGTTTGCTTTATTGTCTCTTGTCAGACCGTGTTTATGCGTTATTGTGTTTTTGTTATTTTGTAGGAATGGCCGTGGCTTATTCTGCACCGAGAAGTTTTCCATGCCTCAAGATAGTTGAGAATAACTTTTGTGCTTCCAGAAGGGGTAAGTAGTTTTTCTTTCACTGGCATCAAATCAATTTCACAATGCTTGGATGCAAGTATAAACTTGAGAACAATGATTCTAATTCTCTTGTTTGTTCCTTATGCTGTTTTTTTGGTAAATTAGCTTCAAATATAAGGAATACTTTTCACAAACTAAATACATACAAGAACAATTGTTTGCACAGGTAACACAAATTGATATAGTGCATTTTACAAGTAAAGGAAGACATACAATCATGCAAACAATGCAAATCTCACAATCTAACAAGATCATTCAAAACTCAAAAAGGAAAAAAAATCAATCAAGAAGCAACCAAGAAATTGTAATTACCCAAGTATAAAGTTCATCTCTACTTTAGATGAAACAATTATGTTTCAAATGTATAACTTCTCCATGTTAGGCACTCAACTTTAAAAAATAAGTAAAAGGTGCAACTAAGTTTCATATTTATCAAAGAGCGTACTTATTTCCAAAATATTCTTTTTCCTCCTTTGATATAAAAACTAAGAAGTTGCGGCCTCTACGACCTAGCGTGATGTTGTTGTTGGTGACCATGACCCGTCGTGAAATCGCTACCAAGCGATTGCGAATTCACAATTGGTCATGGTCTGGCTGAGATTTCACAGCCACTGGTTGTGGCCTAATCGTGATTTCGCAGCTGGTGCTATGAAATCATGACCAGGTCCGAGCAATTGTGATTGGTTGCAAAAGCGCAACCAAGCGGCTGCAATTTCACTGCTGGTTGTGGCCTAGCAGCGATTTCACAGCCGGTCGCTACCTATTGATGGCCACGATTTCGTGGCCGGTTGGATCTAGGCATTTGTGATCGGTTGCGAAATCATAACCATCGTAGCCTGATTGTGTTTTCGTGGTCAGTTGTGTCTATGGCTACGATTTTGCTATTGTCGATCATTGTTTGGCTGTGATTTCACATCCAATCACGACCTCTTGACTTGAAATCATAGTGATGCAGAAGGATTTGTTGGATTTTTTAATTTTTTTAGTAAATTATCATTTTTAGTAATTTTTATTGTTTTTGGTAATTAGAGTATTTTTGGTAATTTCTATCTTTTGTATTTTAGGAAGTTTAGTCTGTTTAGGATTTTAATTCTGTTAAAATTTTTTCTTTTCTGTTAGGATTTTTTCGTTTCTTAGCATCTTAGGGTTTTAAGTTTATATAAACGTTTGTTTAGTTGATGTTTAGAGAAGATTTGGTTTAATAATATTTTTCGGCAGTGTTGTTTATTTTTCTGAAGGGGAGCCTTGGCGCAACGGTAAGGTTGCTACTATGTGACCTAGAGGTCACGAATTTAAATCCTGGAAACAGCTTTTTGTCAAAGGCAAGGTAAGGTTGCGTACAATGGATCCTTTCCCCGGACCCCGTATGACGGGAGCTTCGTGCATCGGGCTGCTCTTTTTTTTGTTGTTTATTTTTCTATTTCCTGATATTCTTCCGAATCAACAAGTTTTAGAAGATTGTTTTTGATGTTCGCAGTCGATCAATGGAATCAATATTGTCCATAGGATAATCGTTATCCCTTCGATGTTAGTTGGTATCAAAGCTCTTAGATCCAATGAATGGTCGTTGTGATCGTGATCGTGGTCAAGATGGATAGGTTCGAGCTAAGAAAGCCTTGCTTTGTGATCGTAGCACCCAAGACGAGATATGTGAAGATTTACAGAAACAAGTTATAAAGTTATCTCAGCGTTTAGCGGCACAAGCTCTTGAAGACCATGAGGTACATGATCGAGGTCGTGATAGATACGTTCCGGCTGAGGAAGTCTCACATTGTGATTGTAGTACCCAAGATCTTAAAGGTCATAAGTTCTTTTATTTTAATTTGGAGAAATTTTTTTTGAGAAAGATATGAACGACAAGATCGAAATAGTCGGTTATCCAGCTTATGACGATGATGAGGTGGATAATGTTGGTGACAACATGTTGCAAATTTCGAACACTGAGAATTCCTTCGATGGAGCCGCCGTTGGCAGAAGAGAGCTTTTATGTTTGAGTTTTATTCAAAACTATGACAAAGATGGGATTTCGGATGGTGGATTAGCTAAGGATGTAATGTATGCCATATTAGTGAAGAAGTGCTCGAGGGATGCGAAGATGGACAAGAGCAGCATCATGATGTCATACTCGTTGGCAGATCGACGAGGATTCCCAAAGTCTAACAACAGTTATTAGATTTTGCCTATTTGGTGTTAGATGATCTTCCTCCTAAGCTACCACATGATACTATTCTAAATTCGAGGGTGAGTTTTTTTTTTTTAACCCAGGGCGACTGATGCAAGAGGATTCGTTGGATCTTTTTTATTACTTTTAGTAAATTATCATTTTTAGGGGTTTTGTTAATTAGAGTATTTTTTATAATTTCTATCTTTTGTATTTTAGAATTTTGAGTCCGTTTAGGATTTTTATTCTATTGAAAATTTTTCTTTTATATTAGGATCTTTTTCCCTTTGTATGCATCTTAGAGTTTTAAGTCTATATAAACATTTCTTTAGTTGATGTTAAGGGAAGTTTTTGGTTTAATAATATTTTCGACAATGTTATTTATTTATCTATTTTTTAATATTCTTTCAAATCAATAGGTTTTAGAAGATTATTTCTGGCATTTGTAGTTGAACTAATGAAATCAATATTGCCCATGGGATAATCCCTATATGATCTGATGTCAATTGGATTTTTCTATTACTTTTAGTCATTTTCAGGGGTTTTTGATAATTAGGATATTTTTGGAATTTCTATTTTATTTATTTTAGGACTTAGAGGCTGTCTATGGTTTTAAGGATTTTGAATCTATTAAGATTTATTTCTTTTCTGTTAGGATTTTTTCTTTCTTTTGCATCTTAGGGGTTTGGATCTATTTAAACAATTATTAAGGAAATTATTGATGAATAATATTTTTCGGCAGTGCCGTTTATTTCTCTATCTCCTGATATTCTTTCGAATCAATAGGTTTTAGAAGATTGTTTCCGGTGTTTACAGTCGATCAACGGAATTAATATTATCTGCAGGATAATCACTATCCCTCCGGCGTCAGTTGGTATTAGAGCTCTTATCGTCCGTTTACTTGGGAGCGCAAAAAGGAAAACTGAGGAAAGTTTTCCTTAGTATTCATCCATCCGCTGTTTACTTTTCTAAAATTTTACGAGGGAAGGGAAAGATAATCCATCAGCGGATCAATTTTTTACCAAAATCAATCTCCTCCAAATCGGGCGGAAAGCGAAGGATGGAAAATAAAATGACACAAATATCCTTCCTCGTTTTCTTGCTTTCCGCCGAGTCTTCTTCGTCTGATCGAACTAGGCCGCCGTCAATCGCTGCAAATGCGGGACTTGGACCCGCCGGCCAACTGCTCGTTGAGCCTCGACCTCGAGCTCAACCTCACCACCCACGACTTGCCGGTCGCTCGAGTTCAATCCCAAGCGAACCGGCACGCCGATCGCCGAGATCCAGCTCGACCCGTCCAAGAAGCTCTCCACGGTGTACCTGACTGCTTCCTCCTTGTCGATGACGCGGATGCCCGGCCACTTCACGCGGCCAGCGGCAGCGGCGCCCGACCCCTTGTTGTCGTACTCGGCGTAGTAGAGCGTGCTCAGCCCGAAGTTGTCGTACCCACGACATGTACCCATCCTTGCTGATGAACCCGTCGATCTGCGACTCCATGATTACCGCCTTGAGAACTCCTTCCACGGGTGACTGAGGTAGCTGGGGATCGTCGGCTGGGAGGCGTCGGAGAGGAGGCTATCGGCGCGGAAGCGGCAACGCTGGAGGACGAAGCCGGTGGTCTCGCGGCGGTCAACGCGACCTTGCGTCGTCACGATGTTCTGCTGGTTGGGCAGCGGGCGGCGGACGACGAGGAGGCAGTTCTGGAATACGACGGTACGCAGGAGTTCCAGAAGTTCTTGAGCCTTCTCCGGCTACCCAACGGAGCAGTAGGGTATTTTAGACATAGGGATGAATTTTATTCATCCATCCTTCATCAAAATAAACAAGCATGGGAGGTGGCAGAGGATCGGTAGGTTTGTTTCACCTTCCTTTCCCTTCTCATATCTCTAGGTGTGTTTCATCCATCCACCATCCACTCCTCCAGGTAAACATGGCATTAAATCTCATGGATGGTCGTCGTGGTCGTGATCGTGATAAACATGTTTTGGCTGAGAAAGCCTCTCATCGTGATCAAAGCACCCAAGACGAGATATTTGAAGATCTACAAAAACAAGTCACAAATTAACTCAGCCTCTGACGACGCGAGATTTTGAAGGTCGTAAGTTTCCTTATCCTAATTCTGATTCCACTTTTCAAAACCCTTATCACAATCACAGAAGTGGTGGCCGAGATGAACTATACACGGATATTGGATTTCCAGTTGAACTTCTCGAGTTTTCTAATACGTTGCGGACCGATGAATTCTTTGATTGGTTTGATGAGGTGGAAGGAATTTTTTTATTATAAGGAAGATGTGGACAACAAGATCAAAATAGTCAGTGAACCGGTATATGATGATGATGAAGTAGTTAATGTGGATTAGAAGAAGAAGGGTCGCGCTCTACACCTTGAGCAGCAGTCGGTTCTTGAATCCGTCATCGACGTCAATGACATTGATGTCATCCTAGAGAAAGCCATGAAGGCTGATCACGTATACTCCTTTAATAACCACTCTACTAATGTCCTAATCAATATACACATGGATGAAATGATAAGCAAAAAAATATCAATCAGGTATTCATGGCAGAGGATTGAAAGTCAAAAGGATTTGTTGAAAGCATGACAGTAGAAAATGGTGGAAGAATTTTAAGTGAGAAGTAATTAGAGAGAAGCTCCCAGGAACCCAACACCACATCTGCTGCTAAAGAAATTCATTTTCAATCAAATCTATCTGCTACATTCATCAAGCCATCATCCCTTGTTGGAGTATTAGAAAATGCAAGAACTTTCAAAGATGATCCTACCAAGCAAGAGAGATTTGAACAATTTTTTAAGGACAAGTACAAAGGAGGCTTGCGATCTACACAACCTTTAGGCATCATGTCAGAGGATGATCGTTCTCAAGAGATGTTGGACTTTGAAGCTGCAGCTGAAGGAATTGAAAAGGGTGAACAAAATCCATTAACTTCTCGATCAATGGGTCAGTTAATGGATTTCTCAGGTTTCATTGAGCAACAGTTCATATCATCAATTGGTCCGACAAAGACGCAAGATTCTTTAGCTGAGAGTAAGATGACCAACAAAGTTTATCCGAAGAGGGAGGAGTTTCAGCGAAGACCAATGTATGTTCTCTGCAAATGGTTTGACATAATATATCCTTTCATGGGGAAGCCTTCCCCTTTGCCAATAGGAGATGGAAACTCTCTTTTTTATGATAGGAGTTGTTGAAGAGATTACACCCATAGGAGATGACGCCAATGAAGTAGCAACATATGCATACATTACGACATCCATGCTTAGATTATTTACAAAGAGTCCAACCAACTATATCAAAGCGTGGAATCATATCAAGTTTGGGTTTGACAAATTTTATGGAGGAGAGGTTGAGATCAAGCTTCCAACCCCTACAGAGCCTGCAATAAAGGGGCTAGCCGACTAGTTCGGACTAGAGCCTAGAACGAAGCAAATACTATATCAATTACTTTATTTGGGACATCAAGACAAGACTTACTTAGGATTCAAATGATTTTTAGATCAGATGGAGCATGGAGACGTAATCTATGCTTAGACAAGACTTACTTAGGATTCAAATGATTTTTAGATCAGATGGAGCATGGAGACGTAATCTATGCTTTGTCGCCTTGCAAGAACAATGTAATAATCTAGACCTTGATTTCAAGGTTTAAAATATTGAGTCACGTCAAGGTTTCGGTTTTGGACTGGAACGATAGAGTTTCGGTATCGTATTGTGTCGTGCCGGTATAATTTTGATATTTTTAAAATATAAAATATATTAACTAAAAATAAAAAAATTAATTTAAATGTTTAAAAATAAAAAATAAAATATATTTTTTAAAAAATAATAGGATAATTTTATGAGACTTTAATTAAACCTATATAAATTATCCCAGTTATAGCTAGGAGTTGATTAAAATTATTAACCTTCGTTATTATTAAAACTTAAGTGAAAAAAAAGTTGATCTGTTGTTCCACGTGACTGCGACCGAGGCACGTGCGGCCTGTGTGACGCCTCACGAACCCGAGCGACTCCTCTGGATAGTGTTCCGGCCGGAACCGTTAGTGTCGGTGCCGATCCACTGGCGGAATGAGAAATTTCGTTGATATCGAGCGAAATGCCTCAAGATTTCAATCCTTGCCTGATTTATCAATAGAAGTGCAGCAACTACTAATAAATTATTCCAAATTGATACCAAAAGATCTTTCTCTTGGGCTACCACCTAATACTATTTTAAACTCGAGGACGAGTTTATTTTCAACCCAAGGTCACTGATGTAGGAGGATTCGTTGGATCTTGATCTTTTTTTTATTATTTTTAGTAAATTATTATTTTTAGTAATTTTTAGGGTTTTTGATAATTAAGATAGTTTTGGTAATTTATATCTATTGTATTTTAGAATTTTCAGTCTATTTAGGGTTTTAGGGATTTTGAATCGGTTAAGATTGATTTCTTTTATGTTAGGATTTTTTTCTTTCTTTTGCATCTTAAAATTTTGGGTTTATTTAAACAATTGTTTAGTTGATGTTAAGGAAATTATTGATGAATAATATTTTTTGACAGTGTCATTTATGTCCCTATTTCCTAGTATTCTTCCGAATCAACAGGTTTTAAAAATTTATTTTCGGGGTTCGCAATCGATCAATAGAATCAATATTGTCTGCAGGATAATTGCTGTCCGCCGGCGTCACATGGCCAGGTCCTGATGGTTGTGATCAGCCGCGAAATTGTGGAGAAATTGCAGCTGCAATTTTTGGCCAATCAAGGCCTGGCTGTGATTTTGCAGTCACTCGCCGTCACGCCGATTTGTGGCTGATCACTGACTGCCCATGAATGTGAGGTGCATTGAATATGAACTCTGGTACCTAAAGTGAAGAAAGATTGTATCAGGATCGAGGTTGCCTTCATATTGTGGGGTGCATTGAATATGACCGAATAGGTTAACCCACAAATAAGGTTAACCCACAAATAGAAGATCCATATTAGGCATTACATTCTTGTAAAAGGTAATTTGATTTCCTCAATGAACAAGAAGGAAATTGTTATAACTAGATTGAGTTCAAATGCAGAATATAGGGTTATAACCTACATGTGAGTTTATTTGGCTTAAATAATTAATGTTGAGTCGGGATTTGCTTATAGAGAGCTGACAATTAGTATTGTGACAACTAAGCTACCATGTATATAGCTTCAATTTCATATTTGATGAGATGAGTCACTAATATTTAATGAGGTGAGTCACTTCCTCAAAGGGAGGGTGCAATCCTATCAAATTGGCACTTCATCAGTCAGCTACAGTATTAGTTGGCAGATTTATGAACCAAGACTCTAATAGAGGTACTCAGGAGGTATTGGATCGAGTATATCTATAGCAAATCGGGTTTCCCTAATATCTTTGAGTGAAATTGAGGGAGAATTTTAATGACCTAATTGTAAATAACATATTTGTAATTTTGCAATGCATAGTTAAACATAGACCATGCGAACTATGTGAATATAAAACTAATAGTTTTCCCTGTTACAACAGGAATCAAGTCTATGCTTTCCATATTGCAAATCCATATTGAGAATGATTTTTTATTCTCCGGTTGTTGAAGTATGCACTGAATTTTGTATGCACTTAAATCTGAACAAAGAACTTGAATTATTTGTTTGTTACTTGAATAATGAAAACTATTAGCAAAAATAAATTTCTGGTTTTCATGCCTATGCTTTAACATTCACAATTATTTATTTTTCACAGTTTTATAATTTACTTGCACATCCAACCATTTAAGGTCTTTGTTGTGGGGATACTTGTAATAAGTTACCATCTCAAAATTTTTAGTGGACAATTGGTTCTTTTGATTGTTAGACTGTTAGCAACACAGGCATTTTAGTTCCTGTCTTTCCCTTTTTCAGGTGGAGTCCGCTGTCTTTCCCTTCTCAACATTGTGTTTGCTCTTATCTTTGGTCTCATGGCTCTTTTTCTCGGGTCAAGCCTACTGGCGATGGAGAATAGCTGCTCAATGCCACTCTTTTGGTCCTACGAGATTGCTTCGTGGGGTTTGATCATATTATACGGTGGCACTGCCTACATCTTGAGAAGAAAAGCAGCTGTCATACTCGATGAGGGCAACTATGCTAGTCACAATCTCGGGCTGGAGATGTTGGAACCCTCAACCAAAGTGACTCCTGATATGGAAAGACGTGTTAATGAAGGCTTCAAGGCTTGGATGGGTTCTTCCCTTCTTTCCTCGGACGAAGAAGATGGTTCAGATGACTGTCTTGAGGAAGCTAGTCTAATCTTAGCAGAGGAAGATCGATAACAAATGTTTATTTAAATTGGTTGATAGTTAAGCCTCCATTTCATTACCGAAAGATGTAAATACAACTAATTTTGAGGTAGATGTTTCGCGCTAAGCTAAACGGCTGAATTACATCATGTGGAATGTAAATAGATGAGTTGGGACTCAGATTTTGCATGCAAGAAGTTCTTCTAGTCCACTCTGAATTCTCTTCTTTCTGTTTGTGGTTCATCCAACAACTTTCTCTGATAACTGTGCATTGTTGGATTGGATTCAACACATGATCTTTGTGCATTACAGATTACTTTGCAACATGTTTTGGTCCTGGTCCAGTGTTCATGCATCCTACAAAATATGGTTACATGAATTCTAAAATTGAGTAGATTTTAAGAAATTTCAAGTTTGCTATCTTTGAAGATATGTGTATAGCCATTAAGCCATTAGGATGAGTACTTTTGATTACTCAATTGAAAGCGGCTTGTTAGTAAGTAGATCGAAGAGATGGGGATTAGTTTGTGTAAGCCCTCCCCTATCATCTAAAGGGATACTTCCAGACTTCCATAAGCTAGGCTCTTTTCTTACCTTGCATTCGAACCCCTATCATCTAAAGGCAAGTCTATCATTCTGGTATAAGCTAGGCTCTTTTCTTACCTTGCATTCGAATCAATCATATCAGTAATTGAACGAGCAAGCGACACCTACCTAATCTTCGAGTCGTCTAGCCCTCTAGGCTATCCTAGAAAGCTTTGAGGTTTAGTTGTTGCTGCTCTACCTTCTCCTTCCTTCCGGCGGTTAAGCTTTCGATATAAGATGTCCTTGTCTAGCACTATAAAAAGTTGTTAACTAGCTGTAGGTCATCTCTACTCTTACAAAATGTTTTACAAATATGATCAAACTTGATAAACAAAGATTCTTAATTTTTTGTCAATTGTTCAAATTAACCCTCTATAGGATTGTTTTCTAAAGATTCATCTTAGGAATTGGCATAGTCCAATCCTGTGTAAGTAACACTTGGAGTTTATGATATGTCTTGAAGATGCCATTTCCTTATCAATCACCTCATTAAAAATTTGAACAATCAATCAATCACCTCTTACAAATTCACAAATGTCAAAAAAGTAAATTATAAGTATTTATTTTGTCGTTCTTTCCAATCTTCAAATTCTATTTTTTTTGGAGAAATGGAAAATAAGAACCGAGCATTTCCTGCTTAACTTCTCACATTAATCTAATCCAAGAACATATTTAATCACATTCCCAGCATGTTTCTTGCTTTCGGGTCAAACTCTTGCTTGTATGATACCTGTCATCCTAGATTCAGTTCAATAATACACATCTTTTTTCGACTGACTTGTCAAAGAAACAAAAAATTTATCAAGACTCTTGCATAGTCACTGATCTAGTTTACTAGACATATTCAGAGATTACTGCAAATCTCCTCGAAACGCCTGAGATTGATTTAGTAGCACGTCGCTTGAGTTTATAATCATGGAGCAGATAGATTCCTATGCTCATGCATGGCTCAGATAAAAATGACAAGGAATGAGCAGCACATGAGGAGGAACTCATGAAGGAAGGGAGGCAGAATCTTGGTTGCCTTCCTTGTGTTTGCTCCTTAGACAGCAGCTACAAGGGCTGTTAGGAATAGAGGAACTGGGAAGAATCTTTCGGCGTTCTCTCTTGTCCTAGCTTGTGTCAGCTTCCTTCATTTCCTATGCTTCTTGGAAGTCTTCAGTCACGAGCTGAGCCGTGGAGCATGGTGCAGGGCTTCTTATATCTCATAGACTTTCGAGCTTATCAAAGTATGCTAAATTCTTTGCTTTTGCAGCATCAGGAGGTGTCCTCTTCTTCGTGTCATTTACGTTTGAAATGCCTTCACAGATTCCTTCATTCTTCTTTTCTCTCTCTGAAGCAGCATCGAGGACGTCCTCAATTTGCGACATCACAGTGAAAGCCAAACTCTCTAAAACTCTCGAGTAGCTTTCCAAAATGGATTGCCCAACATCCTGAACAAAAATTGAAATAATTATCAAAAGAGCCTACATGCATTTTTATTATCAGCTTCATTGTTTGCTAAGGTAAAAGAAAGGTTTGATTTTGAAGAGAATTCTGCTTACTCACTTTGCAGTACTGTATTTTGCTTGTGTCGAGAACTGATTGAGGAAGGCCAGGAAACCTCTGATTGATAAGGAGTAAAATGGCCTCGGCTCGTTCCTCAAACTGCTCCCTCTTCAGCAAGCTGATTGGTGAAGCCCATGATGTTTTGTTCTCCTTGTTCTGTAACTTCCGCTTCCAAATGACGATCGATGCCTCAATTCGATTTATGAGATCAAGGATCTTGTGCTCAGTCGACAAGTCCATTGATTTGAGGAATTGTTCAAGGTCGAAGACCTCATCAGTTATGCTCCTGTAAATTGCATCTCCAAGGCAAGCTTTCCGATTCTGCAGCATTTGGAGGCATTTATTTGACTGCAATCTACAATATCATACAACTTTGCATAGAGAGGTTAATTTCGCAAAATAGTTGCCTCGCAATTGTATTTCTTTTATTTCCTGTTTTCTCGTTTCACATATCAGTAAAGATACTGAAATCATGCTCTTTTTTTATGCTACTAATCCTCCACCCCAGCCTTTTCTCTTTTCACCATCCACCATACATCTAGTGAAGGCGGCGCCAATGACGACACATATCATCTGGATCTGCATAGATCTTAAAGCATCCATCTGCCACGATTCTTCTTAGCGTTAAGTGTCACACTTACAAGTAGCTGGGTGCCACGGCTCTGTATAACTCTAGATGTCATAGTTTTATTTCATCAAGTTTCATATCCAACTATAATTAGGAGTCGTTGCTTGTTCTAATAGTTTTTCCCAACCAAAAACAAGTGACCTAGTTTAGTGTAACTAAGTGTCATACTTCAGTGTTATCAGGTGTCATGATTTGTCATTAGGATTTCCAACAAGGACCGGGCGTCACAGTTTTAGTATGACTAAATGCCATGACTAGGTGTAGTAGTTTGTTGTTTTAGGGTAATTTGTCAGTAGTGAACAAGTGTCACGGTTAGTATTATTAGATACTACAGTGTAGTTCACTACATGTAACGGCCATGCTTTTGTCTTGGCATGCTTGAAAATCACTATGCTTCAAGATCTGTGAATATTTAGACGGTCGTATGCTGTGATTTGAAGACCCTGTCAACTAACCCATGGTGAAAGGGCATTTCATTCTATTTTTTTCGTTCTATTTAAGTATTGCATTATAACTAAAACGATCTCTGTCATTGTGGTAAGTTGAACTTGGTGATGTAAAAAATACCATGCCTATACACATATCATTTATTCAAGGTTTTGTACAAATAAGGGAAATACAAATGTGAAAAATATGCTCTAATATATTTTAAATGTTAAAGAATATCAAGTGCAATAAAGAACATTTGAGAGAATTCTTCCAAACTAATAAATTTACTTATTACTAGAAAGAAGAGAACAACTAAGACCATAAAGATGAACAGATATCACAGACGAAAATTCAATATGGTTTCTGAAGCTGAAGCTGTCAAGAAATCCCTGATATGTGATGTAATAAGGGAGATCAATATTAACATGGCAAACATACTAATGAACAAATATCGAACTGAAATTATCTACTATGGAGAAGAACATAAAGCCTTACCTTTGGCAGGGATTCTAGGTAAGCTTCGGGGATTTCCATTTCCATTAGAACCTGAGAGTTTATAGCCATAGCTGCCTTGAGAACCTGATTAACAGAGTCTTTCTGAAATTGAAGCCATTTTTGGGAAACTTCAGATAGTCCATTTGGATGGACTTTCACGACGGGAAGCCACCATTTGCCATCATTTCTGCTTGAATTTTCCTTCTTAAATTCATTAGCATCCTTGGATACATACCAAAACTCATTATGATCTTTGAAGTTGTCAAGATAGCCCTGACATGAGATGTAACAAGGGAAGAAACCAATATCAATATGTAAGAAACAAAAGGAGAACTTGGTACTGAGTTATTTACAAGAAAATGAGAAGGTGGTCTTACAAGAAGCAATGCATCGAGCTTTCTTAATGCAGGGATAGCCACTTGAAGATCTCTGCGTTGCACTGTCACCATAACCTGTAAAAGAAAAGGAGACTTTAAGGTGTATGTAGATCCGAAGCAATTTTTATTCATATCAAGCAGACTTATTGCACTTGATTTAGTGAAATAATAATAATATTATTACTAATCAGATGCTAAAATATCACTACTAAGCTGACCTCCATGTTGGATCCATCATTAGTTTTTTGTTGTGAAGGAATGAAGTCTATAATATGATCAGCAACAGATAGTATCCAGTCAATTTCTTTTCTCCATCTTACTTTTCTTTCAGTAGGCATAGGTTCTAGACGCCGCTGTTCACTAAACACAGAGGCTGCATTAAGCAAGAAACAAATAATTACGAACAATTTAAGTTTTATCTCTCATAGGCCTAAGTAGATTATTTTCATGTATGGAAATTCATTAGTTGAAGGAATTATAAATTTAACAGAACCAGGAATGTGATAATTTGCATCTTGGCACAGAAAAAGCCTGTCAATCTATCAAAACTAAAATAATTTCATCCAACTGCTATAGGTAAACTAAGCAACGAAATTGTAATTGGTTACAATTTGTGAAGCACAACCAAACAATGAATAAACTTTCTCTCTACGAGTTACATGAGCAGCAACTAAGTACCAATGCATCCAACGAAAAGTTTGCACGGCAACCTTGTGAAACTACTGAAAAGTGTTGGTTTAGCAATGAAATTGTAATTGGTTATGATTTGTGAAGCACAACCAAACAATGAGTAAACACTCTCTCTAAGAGTTACATGAACAGAAGCTAAGTACCAATGCATCATACGAAAAGTTTGCATGGCAACTTTGTGAAACTACTGAAAGTGTTGCTTTAGCTTTGAAAATGAAATCTCAAAGGAAACATCAAGAAATCAGATACATGAAAGATACCAGCAAGATTTGTGATGGAATTGGACAGAGCAAGAGCTGATGACACTCCTTTACCACCACCAGACATGTCTTCACCCAAAAGTAGCTTTGAAAACTTTTCCTTCATTATCTCCATTTCTGCACCAAAACACAGTTACAAAAACAGATTATTAGAAAAAGTAAACAAATTACAAGGCTGCTATCAATATTGAAGTCAAAAACAAGAAAAAACTAGTAAAAGACCAATATATCATTCTCTAGTAGCTGTGCTCATTTATTCAATTAAATGCAAAAACTATATTGATCAGTGGTGGAGTTAATGAAGTAGATTAATTGCAAATTTTAGTTGGGAAAAATAGAAGGAAAGGACATAGGAAAGATACAAAAGTCCACCCTCTTTCCTTCAAAAAAGAGGTTTTTGAAGCTTTAAAAGACTCCAAAACACATGAGTAATGGATATATCTTCATTTGGGCATAACGTCATTCACCTGAAGGGCATCTGTTCAGGCAGACATCCTCTCCGCGCAAGGTAGGCATTGCCTCAATCTGCTGCCTTTCAAGCCGGCATCCGGCCTTCCTTCCCTTGCTATGGAAGATCGCTTTCCCCTCCAATGCCGCATTAATCCCACACGCACTCCGCATGACCAGACTTGGCGGTCTGCGCGCGGAGGAATCGCAAGCCTCCTCGCGTTTCCCCGCCGCGTCACCGCCATGCGCCGGCTTGAAAAATCGAACTACGACAGGATTCACCCCTCTAATCTTCGACCGCAGAGCATGAGACCGGCGCAGAGCATACCTCTGAGAGGAAGAGCCGCCGGCCAAAGAAGATGTCGAGGTCATGGGAAAGGCGAGAACTTGATGCGCTGGGGGGTCGAGGACGAGGGCTCGGAGGTGTAAGCAATGCCCAAGGAGCAATCTTGACGGCTCTTGCTGTTTACCTGGTGGACTTTACCATCAACCTCGGGGATGCGTCTGTATATATGTAGGAAACGTAATCGATGGGTGATTAAAATAGGAGAGACTGGTTGTTTCGGTTTAGTGGCGGCGGCGGCAGCGGCGGCGGTAGAGCGGTTAGCTGCTGGTCTTGTTGCTCTGTTAGAGCTCTGAGGCATGCACGAGTGCAACTCGGCGCCAATGAAGGCACGCCATTGCTTCACATAGATCGTGACTTAAAAAGCTCTTTTTTTTTTCTTCTTCCAATTTTTGTTTAAATGAATCGCATCAAATTCTGAGTATGTTGAAACGAGTTAAAATAAAAGTTGCCTCCGGAGTATAGGTGAATTGATTACGACGCAACAGATTTATAAAAGAGAGTAAATGTTTGAATTTGTCAGGCAATACCCTCCTGCGTCATAACCAACTGCACTTTCTCGATTTACCTCCTCATAAATGGTCGTGGAGTCCGTGTGGGGCCGTGTGACGGATCCACCTTTTTTTCAGAAGAGTTAAATTAAAAGTTGGAAGTTGAAATAATATTTTTTTACCCTAATGGTCAATTATAATTTTTTGATTTATCTTTTGATAATGATCATGGAATTGATTGAGCTGGGATAACAAATTTAATTTTTTTTATTAAAAAGTTAGATCAAAGGATCTCAACTTAATCTTTTGAATTAAATATTGTGGTTAACCAGAGAAGACACAGTTCATTTAAAAGACACTTAACCTCTAATTTTAGAAATTTAAACTTGAATTAAATCAATAGGGCGATCAACATATCAATCTCTTTATGACATAAACATCTTTCAATACTTGGATTTGTATATTAAACAAAATGTCTACATTTGTTTTAGGTGCTATTGACGAATCTGAATCTAATTATAATAAATATAAAACAAACATGTAAGAAATTAGTCAAAACAAATTAAAATGAATATGAATTATGGGGATAGGTTGATGAAAATACTCACATTGATTTTCTATCTTCAGTTCAGCAAATCACTTTCTTTTCTTTTTCTTTTTTTTTTGAAAAAAAAACAATTTCTACCAATTGAGAACAAAAACTGAAAAAAATTTAAAAAAAATTCACAACCAAAGACAAACATTTTATAGTTTTCGTTTCAGATCGTTAGAACACATTCCATTGATTGCAATTGCAATGAAGTTGGACTTTTTACGACATCTAAGTGATGTATTGATTGTCTATTGTATTGTATGTAATTTTATCTTGTATTATAAAAAATTGTATCCACTACTAGACTTTGTGATTATAAAATCATAGGAAAAATTAGATATATAGTGATGCAACTCAAAACAAAAAACTTAGAGAATTATCGCAAATACAAATACAAATACTACATGCATCTAATGCAAATACAAATACTGCTCCAAATCAGTAGTCTTTAAGCTAACATGATGACTATGCCACCGAAATGGGAATACAGAAAAGAAGATGAGATGCAGTAATTCATCACAGCTACGTCGGCTAAGGGACAAAAAGAAATAAAGGCTTTCCAGTTTGATGCCTGAATCTGTCTATCTGCAGACCTTCATAAGATAATAAGAGGAATTAGGGCTGGTGGGCGTCTCTGTATTCCTTGTCGTTAGATTTTCTGATCTCTTAGCAGGGGTGCCACACCCACTAAAATCAAGAACTCGGGCTTCAGCCTGGAGAATATTTCAATATTTGAAGAGAGCACAATCAATTGAGATCAACATGTCACTAAAAAATATTACATGCAGTTAGGATTCATTGTCTTTTCAAAAGCTTCAGAAAGCCTGATAAAAAAAATGAAACTGACAAAATTAGCCGGCATTATCACAGTGCTTCAAACTATTTGCTTTTCTCCTTGGCAACCAAGAGAGATATTTCAATTACATAAGAAAGGTGTCTAATGTGAAGGCAAGAAACAAATCCTGAGTGCTGAAGAGATGTTAGATTTTGTAGATTAACAAATCAAGGAATTTATCTGCAGCAACAGCTTCTATGTGATAAAGAAATGTAACATTTTAGAAAATGAAGAAATTTATATCAGATCACAAAGGGACCTACTTCTTCTGCATGATTCAGCATATTTGATTTTTCATGACCTAGAATTGTATTAACAAATATAGGTCTCGATGAGGTATCTGATGTGTTAACTAAGTCCAAGTTGCATGACCATTGACCATTATGTGTGTTCATGAATGAAAACTGGCCCAGTTCATTTATAAGATAAAGTATCCATTAGGAAACCAGTGCAATTTCAGAGCCAAAGTCAAAGATGTTTGTCAAAAGTAACAAATACCATATTTTTTGCTGGCATACTAAAATTTTCTGCTTCTCTGTCATGACCGGCATTTTTTTCTAAGAATTTCTTGTTTTCCAATTGTGCCTTCAAGGCTTTGCTAGAATTTCCACTTCTCAGCAACTCTTGGGCCTCTGCAACTACAGCAGCAGTGTGCTCGCTAAACTGCTGCATCAAACCAATGGCATCATAACTTCTATCGGCTGGGCTCAAGAAATATCCTACATCCTGAAATTTTTGGGAGAAAAATTTGTCACAATAACCACTTAAAAAGGTTAACCAAAAGCAATATATGTTAATTTAACACACAAACATAAACTAGACAAGGTTACAAGAGGTGGATAAAAAATGCTAATTTCGTAGTAATGGTAGACAGAACTATTTTATCATTCTGACTAGTGAAGATAAATAGACTTTGTACATGATTCATAGAGTGAATATAGCAAACAATGGGGTTATTCATAAAGAAAGGACAGAAAAGCAAAATATATGTAAGTCACTAAGAAGATTCTTTCTAACCTCAAACGTAAGTTCACTGCTGATTGCATGCCCTGGAAGGAGAGAGTTCATAAACAAAGGTGACTTCCATGCTGAAGGAGATTCAATCCCTCTTTTGATACAAGGGGTATCATCAAAACTGTCAGGAGACAATATTAAAATTAGGAAGAACAAGAAACGGTCTATGGCTTACCCTAAAGGCTAATATGGCGAATCATGTCACGATGTTTAACAATTTTCTCACATCATCATACCTCTGTCGTGACGATTTTATCTTTTTGTTTCTTTATTTTGGTAAAAGAAAATTTTAAGACAACAATAACCATAAAGTTAAGAACAGAGATTTAATAAAAATTAACTCAAACACAAATGATCAGGTAAGACTTTAGTGCTACAGATTGTTGGGTAGGAAGAAAGAATAGAAGAGACATACCACTCCTTAATTGTAGAACTAAGACAATGATAAAAGATCTCTGTTAAAATTTTAAGCCACAAATATAAGTTGATTCATGAAGGAAGACAATCGAATTAATGTCTAATACTGAAGTGAAACAATTAAATTGTTTATATACTTTCTTACATTTTTAGGTATGTAATGTCATCAACAGTTGAAGTGCATTTTCCAACCACTAAAGGAGAACGCCCTGTGATTGAGAAGATGGAGTTAACATTGTTGGAACTGAATGCACAGTAGAGATTTGCATCAGAGATGCAGCATTTGGATATTTGACCTTTGCTTGATGCACTCTCTGATCTGTTGATGGTTTCAAGTTTCAATGACTTTGAACCTTTGGTAGATGACAACTTGGAAGGGCCTTCATTGCCACATGTAGAAAAGAGTCCTTGATCTTTGGAATTGCATTGAATGAGCACACGAAATGGCTGTCTCAAGAAAATCACGAGAAGATTTGATTGTTAGTCAGGTTGGAATATTATAAAACAATTTCAATGTAAAGAACCCGAGGAACCCGAAGGGGAGCCTTATAAAACAATTGTCCTAGAGGTCACGTAAAGGAACAGCCTCTTGCCAAAGGCAAGGTAAGGCTTATGAACTTTCCTAATGGCGGAAGCTTTAACCGGGCTGCCCTTTTACTCAAAAAGACAACAATAACTTACAGATGAATGAATAGTGAGATGTTTGATGCGCCAAAATTTAGCATCAGAAATTGAAAGGATTTGGGTAAATTTCGAAATACATCTTAATTATAATATTTGAGGGAAGATGAGGGACTGAAATTTATTAAAAATTGCCTAGAACAGTGAGCCATGGAAGTTGTTTGCCATTTGTCTTATTTACTGAGTATTTGATGAATATTTAAAACAAATTGATTTTCAATCAATTGATAATATGGCAATAACTTGGTCATTTCAAATAGAGTGGAAACAACTTATGTTTCCCACCTTTAAGTAGAGAGGAAAGTTCAATTTTGCATGGAATATAATTAAAACCATGCCTACTGGAGAAAATGAATTTCAGCTGTACATGGTTACTTAAAGCCTAAAATTGATATTAGGAGGTGTCTGGAACATGGCATGTTGGCATATGAGTAGCCTAGGCAATGAAACCCCAACATGGGATTAGACTTGAACCTTATAGAAATCTGCAAGATTACTAGAAATATTGAAACTATCAATCCTGATTACTACCTGTGTAACAAGTTAGGGTATATGGATTATATTCCTTGGTTAATAGTATGGATTGCAATGCTCTTTGCAATATTGTGACTACCACTATCTCTTTATTTGCTCCACCCTTTGCTCATGCTCTTTCAGCAACCTTTTAATATTTTTTGATTTTTCAAGACTAAAAACCTCGCATTAAAAATAAAACTTTCTTGTGCTTACCTTTTCAAAAATCACTTAGGTTCAATCCTGTATGATTTAAAATGCTGTGTTAGCATAGTAGATAGTATGCAATTTGGACATGAATCATTCATTTGTGATATAAAACATGGCAAACACAGCACAAACACTTAAGTAACCATGCAAGAATTGGAGATGAACTATATCTGTTTGAGAAGTGGATGCGTAATGCAACATGACTAACCCCTCTTAGAAAAAACATATTGACATACAAATGCCAAAAACATGATTAATTTAGGACAAGTATACAATGTTACATTTAAACAAAGGAAAAAAAACTACTCACAAGGATCATAACTTAAAACCGTTATGACTATATGGTATTTCTAGAAACTACAAAGATAATCATATAGAAATTTCAATAATCAATTCACATAACATATGAAACACATGAGGCATATTTGATGAATGTATACTCTGATGAAGTCATGAAGAGAAAGGATTTTACAATGATAAATTTTCTAGGACTAATTCTACCATACCATGAACAAAATAAATTGATCACACAAGTCAACCCACCTATTGTGATACAACCCGAATTAATTGTCATAAACCAGTTGATTGGTGATGCTATAGGCATGACTTTACCAAATATCAAGCTGCTTATTTGTAGGTCAAGTCTCATACAATTTCAATCTAAGTTTATTAGTGGTAGTTTTCATGTTTTCTATTTCTAACATGTATTAGTGTGATTGAAATTTTTCACAGCAGCTAAATACAAATTCACACACTATTACTGTCTTTAATATCCTGTGACATCACCAATACATAATTTTAGTAATCTACTCACAAAGGTAATCCACATTAGTGTGCAACACTAATAGTTAATGCAAATAATGCCACACCATAAAAAGGACATCTTCAATTCGCTAGGTAGGAGAAAGAATAATTCAAGAGAAGCATTATGGCATTGAGTTTCACATGAAACTGTGCTTCCCACATTTTGCCTGCTAAGAATATTTCAAGCTAGGTTTGCCTTGTGTTGAATTTTGCCTGTGATACCAAATTTTTATGGCTAATGCAAGAATCGTCTCGCATATAAACTTACTGATACACGGAACAATATACACCATTAATGAATGACTTGGATTTAGATACTTAAGGTAAATCCTGGAAAATCAAGATCATTTTAAGGTTGTCATTGTTGACCGGCAGACAGAAGGAAGTCATCATGTACAAGAGGTTTGAAAAGGAAAAAAAATAAATGTGTGGAGGATGTATATGGATTCTTATATATCAGGTTAAATGCTCAAACACTAACTTAAGGTAGCTTCAGGTGTAGCCCCAACTTTAAGTTCTTCCACCATACCACATATGTTTCATTTCAATTATGGTATATTCTGATAAGGATGGTGTTAGTGCTTATATGGATGCCACTTGAAATACAATGGTATGACACATAAACATGATGTAGTGTGGCATGGCATGACATAATGTGAAGACAGGTCAGTATTCTTTGTAATAAATCAAGGGAGAAAAAAACTTAGTAATTGATATAGAATTCCATGTTAGAATATCACTGCATTGTCTTATTTTGACAGATGCCATACTCAACTTTACTCTCTCCAATTCCACATAAATCACGTTTGATTGTCATTGCAATTCGAGCTGACATGTCATGTCAATAACCTGGAAAATTGTTGCTGATAGAATAATTAACAGTCTTGCAAAAGTTAGAGGGATAAGATGATCTATGTAGCTGACCACATATTGTGAAGGATAAGATCAATGCAGCTTGTTCTTGTTGCTATATGCGTAGTTCATCCTTAATCCCATATTTTACAATTTTGATAAGTTCAGTTGTATGTTAACTCCACATTTCTAAAATTAGGTTGAAAAGTTAAAAGGATTAAATATGGGATAAATTGAACTCAAACAGAGTAATTCTTGATCATAACAGATTTTGACTTACAGGCAGATTCACTTTAGAAGTCTGATTAAATTATAACTTATTGGTAAATTTTGAATGGGGTTCCAAATCTTCAGTTATCATCAATGAACCTATCTATTTTTATATTCTTATGCATAGCTTGGTGTATATTCTTTCTCATGCTTAACAAGGTAGATTGGACTAACTCAAGCTCAACAAATAACAAACTCAATAAACTAAACATCAAATTGTGGGTTAACAAGGTATTGGATAACTCAAGATGTGGGTATATATTTGGTTATTACTGACTCCCTTCGTCATCATGCATGGTTTGAGCTTATATTTGATGTATATTCCTCCCACCATAAATGGGAGAATTGGGCTAACTAAAAAAAAAAAAAAAAAAAGACTCAATTGTGGTACTGACATTGACCTTCGTCATCATGCATGTTTGTCCCAATTGTTTGAGCTCAGCTACATGGATAGATGTATATTCCTCCCACCATAAATGGGAGAATTGGGCTAACTAAAACCCAACAAAAAAAAAAACTCAATTGTGGTTCTATGCTATTTTCGATTACTAGCATCAGCATTTGACCAAATTCCACTGTGTTTTCTCAAATACCCAAATCACACAATATATTTGGTATTTTACCAAAGGGTGATCTTCGCCCAAGTAAGATGACCAAGATAACCCTTTTGTCCAAACCCCTCTCCTCAATTGTTCCCACTGCGCACCCTATGTCACTCAATTCGAAGCGTCAAGCCTCTCTCCCAAACCATGTGAGAAGATGAAATGCGGCTGTTGCCCAATACATCTAGTACATTGGAAAACAAGATCCAAATTATTTTGGCAAACATAGTGATGTGGTAAGTCTTGCCCGGGCTCGACGTGGCAGGGTAGGTCAACAGGCAGTCCAACCTGGCCGGTCCCGGGGTCCACGGTCAACGTTGTCCTAGGAACCCAGGCCTAGCTATCCAGGGAACGGTCCATCCGATCTGTCCAAATAAACCTGCTTACCGGGCCTGTTGGGTCTCTCAATCCGTTTACCCGGTTAAGCGCGGTAAAGGCTAATCCCGGGTAAACGCCTCACTTCAAATATCAACACGCGGCTCCTTTAGTGATCAGTCTACTTAGCTTACCCATACTCATCGATTTACCCGGCCTGCACGGGCATTTACTCCGTCTACTCGGGTAAGCCTAACTAGCGTCGGTTCCGGGTATCCGCATCACTTCAATGTCATCGCCCGGGTCATCCATCGCTTAGCCTGTCCTGGTTTACTCAGTTTGCTAAGTTCCCTCAGGCCATTCAGCCTGCCCGGCCTGCTCGTCACAACGCTTCGTTTACCCGGCGGATCCCCACGGTGGCCAGTCCCGGGTAACTTGCCTCGTCTTACCGTCAGCAATCAGATCACTCAGACTACTCAGTCTACCTGGTCTGCTCGACCATCTAGTTCGCTCAGCTTACCCGGATAATCCCGGCCATCGCCGGTCTCGGGCATCCCCTCCCACTCCGACATCAATCCCGGCTCAAGTCTCCTAAGCTAACAGACAAATATAATGTAGACAATCAAGCATGTGAACTGTCGTGCAGGGGAAAGGCTATGATTATGTCTCCACGCCTCACCTCGTCATTGCTGCCAACTTTCTACTCACAGCTAAACGACAAAGATGACGTACAGCATCGAGCCGCAGAGCAATTATAGGCATATCGTCCCTGTTTCCTAGATGCCGTCCTACTGGCGTAGATGTCAGTAAAGTTCAGGTTCTGTCCCCCCGGATACCATCATAGCCTGCTCCCCTGACAGATGGAATGTTCGCCTCGTAGGTATATCAATTCCCATGCAGGTACAAGTTCTCTCTCTCGACTCTCACATTTTCACAACTGCTACTGCTACTCTTTCTTCCTCTATCTTTGCCGGAAACTGACTTGAGCGTCGGAGTGGCCTGCCGGGACTCCCCGGCACCAGCTAATCCGTTCGTTTGTGGTGATCTCGCAGGTCTCCTTCCTACCGAGGCCCGCTAAGGTTGAGGTGGCATTTCCTTGACCGGTGGGTTGACTGTCGGCGGCATTTGGCCGGAACAAATTAGCGCCGTCTGTGGGAATCGAACCCACGACCACGTGGTTCCACCAACTGAGGTGGAGCCTCGACAGAAGCGGACTCGCAAGGATCCCATGCTGGAGGGGAGCGACGCGACAACCGCAAAGGCAAAGCCCCCATGGCTTCCCCAGCGACTCCACCAGTAGGGCTACCCAAGAATCCTTTCTCCAGGGAGATCTTAGAACAAGAACTGCCCCGGCGTTTCCGGACAATGCCGGTAGGAGAATACAATGGGTCCACAGACCCTGAGGACCACCTCTGTCGGTTCGAGAACGCGTCCCTGCTCCATCAGTACACCGACGGAGTTAAGTGCCGCGTTTTTCTCAACACTCTCTGGATCAGCGCAACGGTGGTTCAACCGACTGCCGCCCGCCTCTATTCACTCCTTCGAGGAGTTCAAGGAAGTCTTCTTGCATCAATTCTCTAGCTCTAAAAAATACCAAAAGACTCCTCTTACTCTTTTTACGATGAAGCAAAAACACAGGGAAACCCTACGGGAATACCTTCATCGTTTCAATAAGGCTGTGTGGGAGATACCATCAACCTCCTCGGACATTCTCACCAGCGCCTTGACCCAAGGCCTGCAAGACGGGGACTTCTTCCGCTCCTTGGTAAAGAAGCCACCCCCCAGTTATCCCAAGCTACTGGAGCGCGCCAACAAGTATATACATTTGGAGGAGACCCAGCTTGCCCGACGAAGCGACACCGGCTCCACTCCATCTGCTGACAGGAGACCGGCTCCCGCACCTCCTCGACGGGAAGCTCCGCCGAGACCTCTTCAACATCCCCCACCACTCGTCCAGGCGGTGGAGACCTTCCCCATCCCGAGGGAGTACCGAAATCCAGCCGGGAACGGTCAGCCGACTCGTTTCTGTGCTTACCACCAATCCACCGCCCACAGCACTCAGGACTGCCGGGTGTTGGCCCAGGAGATCAACCGGGTCATCATAGAAAGGCAGCAGGTGATGGCTACATCGCAGTCAGGTGAGAGACGTCTGCCGGGGAATTTTGGTTGGAGGGGCGACTAGGGCCGGCGGGGAATGCTAAGACGTCCTGGTCCCGATCCTCGGCCGGAACCAAGGGCAGAACGACGATCGCCCCCTAAGGGTGATCGATTCCCGACGCACGACCACCAACAGCGTGAACGCACGCCGCTTCCCAAACCGTCCCACGAAGATCACCGGGACCCTCGGGACAACCAAAATAACATGCTCCACCGAGGAGCAATCAATATGATCGTCGAAGGCCCCATCGATGGTGATTCCAACCAAGCTCGTAAAGCTCATGGCCGCTGGCTGGAGGCATATAGCATAGGCTCCAGCTCGGCGCAGGCACACGGCCCTTCCATCCAGTTTAGGCCTCAAGACTTGGAGGGAGTATCCCTTCCTCATGACGACGCCCTAGTCATCCGAGCCACTATCGCTAACTACGATGTGGCTCGCATTTTTATCGACACCGGCAGCTCGGTCAACGTCCTGTACAAGGACGCTTTTGACCGGATGCAGATAGACAGGGACCAGTTGCAATCCATGGCAACTTCCCTGTTCGGGTTCTTGGAGCATGAAGTCCGACCTCTCGGACAAATCCAACTTCCCCTGTCCCTCGGCGAGGAACCCTTGAGGAGAACCCACAACACCCTCTTCACTGTGGTGGACGCTCCGTCCGCCTACAACGTCATCGTGGGCAGGCCAGCCCTCAGCTCCTTCGAGGCAGTCATGTCTACTTTTCATCAGCAGATCAAATTCCCTATTCAGGGCCAAGTTGGCTCTGTGAGCGGGGATCAAGGTGTGGCCCGGAGTTGCCACATTGACATGGTCCAGACGGACCTCCGGGCAACAAAGAGGAAGCCAGCAACCAAAGTGCATGCGGTGCAAGAGACGGACCCTGCTCGACCACTCCCGAATAAGGTCAGTATCCAGATTGTCTCTGAACATCCTGATAGGGTCACTCAGATAGCTGCCGACATGCCTGCCGAGCTGAGGGAGATGCTCGTCAACTGCCTGATCCGGAACAACGACATCTTTACCTAGTCAACTGCGGAGATCACGGGTGTATCCCCCACCTTGAAACCCCTCGAGGCTGCTAGAACCACCCTGAAAGTAACTGTTCCGTCGCTGCTGGGCTACCCTCATTCTCCAAGATATTGTCGCGTATGTGTAAAATCTGCTTAATAAGCGATGAGTCTCCATTTCTAACTGTCCAGCCCCATTCCTAGCGCGCCAACAAGTATATACATCTGGAGGAGACCCAGCTCGCCCGATGAAGCAACACTAGCTCCGCTCCACCTGCTGATAGGAGACCAGCCCCAGCGCCTCCTTGACGAGAGGCTCGACGGGAGGCTCCATCCACCTCCTCCACCGCGACGCGAGGAGCGCGTCGTCCAAGCGGTGGACACCTTCCCCATCCCGGGGAGGTATCTGAAACCCAGTCGGGGGGGGGGGGGTCAACCGACTTCGCTTTTGTGCTTACCACCAATCCACCGCCCATAGCACTCAAGACTGCCAGGTGTTGGCCTAGGAGATCAACTGGGTTATCATGGAAAGGCAGAAGGTGATCGCTACCCCGCAGCCAGGCGGGAGACGTCTGATGGGGAATTTCGGTTGGAGAGGCGACCAAGGCCGCCGGGGAGTGCCAAGACATTCCGGTCCCGATCCCCGGCCAGAACCAAGGGCAGAACGACGGTCGCCCCTAGGGGTGAGCGTTTCTCGACGCACGACGACCAACGGCGTGAGCGCACGTTGCATCCCGAACCGACCCACGAAGATCACCGGGACCCTCGGGACAACAAGAATAATATGCCTCACCGGGGGGGCAATCAACATGATCGTCGGAGGCCCCACCGACAGTGATTCCAACCGAGCTCGCAAAGCTCATGGCCGTCGACTGGAGACCTACAGCATAGGCTTCAGCTCAGCGCAGGCCCACGGCCCCTCCAGCCCCTCCAGCCCCTCCATCCAGTTTGGGCCTCAAAACTTGGAGGGGTATCCCTTCCCCATGATGACGCCCTAGTCATTTTCGAGCCACCATCGCTAATTACGATGTGGCTCGTATTTTTGTTGACATCGGCAGCTCGGTCAACGTCCTGTATAAGGACGCCTTCGACCGGATGCAGATAGACAGGGATCAGTTGCAACCCATGGCAACTTCCCTGTTCGGGTTCTCAGGGCACGAAGTCCGACCTCTCAAACAAATCCAGCTTCCCCTGTCCCTCGGGGAGGAGCCATTGAGGAGAACCCGCAGCACCCTCTTCACCGTGGTGGACGCTCCGTCCGCCTACAACGTCATCTTGGACAGGCCGACCCTCAACTCTTTCGAGGTGGTCGTGTCCACTTTTCATCAGAAGATCAAATTCCCTGTTCAGGGCCAAGTCGGCTCTGTGAGCGGGGATCAGGGTATGGCCCAGAGTTGCTACATCGACATGATCCAGACGGACCTCCGGGCAGCAAAGAGGAAGCCAGCGACCGAAGTACATGCGGTGCAAGAGATGGACCCCGCACTGCCACTCTCGGACAAGGTCAGTATCCAGATTGTCCCTGAACATCCTGACAGGGTCACTCAGATAGCTGCCGACTTGCCTACTGAGCTGAGGGAGAAGCTCGTCCACTACCTGGTCCGGAACAACGACATCTTTACTTGGTCAACCGCGGAGATTACAGGAGATCCCCCGCCATTATGGAGCACCGGCTCAACATCCTCTCGGACGCGCGATCAGTCAGGTAAAAGAGGCGACATTTTTCTATCGAGCAAGACAAGATCATCCGGGAGGAGATCAACAAACAACGGCAGGCCGGCCAAATCAGAGAGGTCCAATTCCATACCTGGCTAGCTAACGTCGTTCTGGTGCTCAAACCCGAGGGCAAATGGCGCGTTTACGTCGATTTCTGGGATCTTAACAAGGCGTGTCTCAAGGACTGCTACCCTCTTCCCCGGATCGACCAGCTGGTGGACTTGACCTCCGGATATGAGCTGGTATGCATGATGGATGCATATCAGGGTTACCACCAAATTCCTTTGGCCCGAGAAGACTAGGAGAAGGTTAGCTTCATTACATCCGATGACACATTCTGCTATACTGTCATGCCCTTTGGTTTGAAGAACGCAGGGGCTACATATCAGCGGCTTATGGACCGGGTCTTTAAGCGTCAGCTTGGCCGTAACGTAGAAGTCTACGTTGATCAAGTCAGAGAAGGCAACTCACGGACGACATCGACAAAACCTTCAGCACTCTGAGACAATACGACCTCAAGCTGAACCCGAACAAGTGCCTGTTCGACGTAAAAGGTGGCTGCTTCCTGGGCTATATCGTCACCGAACGAGGAATTGAGGCCAACCCTGAGAAGGTCCGGGTGCTGAAGGACATGACCTCTCCTCGAAGCACTAAGGAAGTTCAGAGATTGGTGGGAAGGAGTCATTGCCCTGTCCTGGTTCATCTCCCATTCGGCAGCAAGGAGTCTACCTTTCTTTAAGATTTTGCGACGGACTACCCGATTCTCCTGGGATGAGAAGTGCGAGCAGACCTTCATGGAGCTGAAGCAATACCTGACGGAGTTACCCGTATTGGCCAAGTCTATCTCACATGAATCTTTGTGGGTGTATCTGTCCGCCTCTGAGGAGGCCCTGGGGTCTGTACTGGTCAAACAAGAAGACCAAGTACAGTGTCCTGTATACTTTGCAAGTCATATATTAAAGGATACGAACTTCGCTACTCCTCGCTGGAAAAGTTAGCACTAGCTCTTACGCTGATGGCCCGCAAATTGCGACCGTACTTCTTGTCTCACCCGATCATGGTGCTAACCAATAGCAACCTTGATCGGGTTCTCCTCAATCCAGATTCTTCGGGGCGCCTTGTCAAATGGACGACTGAACTAAGCGAGTATGACATTCAGTATCAGCCTAGAACAGCCATCAAGGCACAAGCCCTTGCTGATTTTTTGACTGAAGTAACGGGGTAGGACGCTGAAGGAGTGTGGAAGGTCTTCGTCAATGGCTCGTCTACCAAGGGCAGCAGTGGAGTTGGAGTATTGCTGTGCTCTCCTGGCGATGACACATTACAACTCGCGGTCAAACTTCACTTCTGGGCCACCAACAATGAGACCAAGTATGAAGCTGTCTTAGCAGGATTACAAGCGACCAGACACTTAGGTGCCCGGCGAGTCGTCATTCACTCTAATTCTCAGTTGGTAGACCAACAGACAAAAGGCACCTTTGAGGTCCGCAACGACCGCCTGAAGCGCTATGCTAAAGCCGTGGAAAAATTGAAGGCTGAATTTCAAAAAGTCATTTTGCAGAAGATCCCCCAGGCTGATAACCAGAGAGCTGACAATCTGGCTAAACTGGCCAGCTCGTTATCCACTTGGCAGCTGGAAGAACCCACCATCCAAGAATTGTTGATATCGCAAGTGGATCAGGCATCCCGAGTTGTCGAACCAACAGACTGGAGGACGCCTATCTTAATCTTTCTGAAGTATCACATGAAACCACAATTTCAATGTATCAATGCATGCTTAATTCTGAAAATTATTGAAATTGAATCTGAAATTTGGCTTGTTCTCCCTTGTTTCTTGCTCTTTTTCTTCCATTCTTTTTGCATCATGAAGCTTGATTGATGAGGCTAATATCCATGCAAAATTTTCATGAAATCCAGATTCGGATTAATAGCAGCAAATTAGGGAACATGGCTGAAAAATTGGAGCTGAAAAACTGATTTTCTCAAAACGAAAACTTGCTTTTCTATCTTGTTTCTTGCTCTTTTGCCTCCATTCTTTTTGCACAATGAAGCTTGATTGATGAGGCTAATAGCCATGCAAATTTCCATGAAATTCGAATTCGGATCAGTGCCGTAAAAATTGCTCAAAACTGGCTGAAAAACCAAACTGCAATTTCTGGTTTTTCTGAATTTTTTTTTCTGTTTTTCTCTGATTTTTTTTCTTGCTGTTTTGCCTCACTTCTTTTTGCATTGTTGAAGCTGAATTTGTTGTTTAGAATAGCAACTGCAATGGAGTAGGTTTTACTGTGGTTCTTCAACCGATCATATTCTTGAAACCTTCTTGAACCACATTCTTATCTCACTTTTTCTGCTTTGAAATTTTTTCAGATTCCATTCTATTGATCCAATCTCTTCTTTGATACATTTGCTCATCTCTTTTCTTTTTTTGGCTTGCATTTGATTTCCCTTTGGTTTATGCTTTTCTTTGCAATTGGAATCCTCCTTTTCTGATCAATTCTGAACAGTTCAGAATCATTTTTCTTGTCCAATCCTATGGTCAGCCAATGAAACCAAATCATTGGTTCAAATCTTATCCACTTAAGCAATTAACTTCTTGTTTTCATCTTCATAATTGGTTCAATGGAAAACTTCTTCTTCTTTTGATCATTTCATTCTTTCATTCTGATATCAACTCATTTCCATCTCAATTTAGCAATTCAAAAGCAAAGAAACCAATGAGAGGTTAAAAACAACTCATGTGAACCTTTGTTTAGAGATCATCACAAAAATCATCATAACATCATAACAATGAAGAACATCTCAAGTGCTCTATTTGAAATTCTTTCTTTCACATTGCTTTTAATCAAAATTGGCACAAAACCTCCAACTTTTGGCACACTTCTCATTCTTTCTCAAAAAAAAAAATTTTTTTTTTCTTCAAAAATTCAAACCTCCTCCCCCACACTTAAATCATTGACCGTCTCGGGCAAAGGAACATTAATAACATTTAAAAATACCCATGTCCAAGAGAGCATGAAAAGTGAATCGAAAATGGGGAAGAAAAATTTCAAAGAGAAATGGAAAAGCATGGATAAAGCATGAAAGGTGGATGGTTTATGGGGGGAATTTTTTTTTTTTTAAACCTAAATAAATGTGGACCCATCATAGATATTGTAGCCTTGAAAGAAAACAAGCAAGTTCTAGTGTGGCAATCACCTAAGTGCATCACACAAACCTCACTAGGTATAAAAATTGCATTTTCTCAAGTTCATCAATCTAGGTTCCATCACTAAGGGTCATGCAAGCATTCCAAAGTGTTCATCCATGGATTTAAATCCTAGAATAATCAATCAAATGTAATTTTCCTTCAAGAGCTTCTAACATGATATAAAGAGGTCCTAGGGGGTACACTTTCAAGGTTCTTATTCCCTACCCTAAACCATGCATGCAAAATCCAAAATGCTCATGAAAATGAATTTTATTACTGATTTAAACTGAAAATGCAAAGTAAAAGCAACATATGGTATTAACAATGAAAAAGAAGTGAAAGTTGGAACAAACTCCCCTTCAAGTAGGGTAGATATCCATATTGTCCAATCCATCCACCTCTAGCTCCTTGACTTTCAAACAATTTCTTGAGCCGGTGGCCATCAACATTCCATGTATGTCCTTTTGCTTTGCCCCTAATCTCAACCACTCCATAGGGAAAAACGTTAATAATACAAAAAGGACCTTTCCATTGATATCTCAACTTACCTTTGAACAATTTGTGCCTCGATTTGTACCAAAGAAATTTATCACCAATTCCCAACATTTTCTTAACTCTGTGTTTGTCTTGAAGATTCTTGATCTTTTCCTTGCAAAATCTAGAGTTTTCATAAGCTTCCCACCATATATCTTTAAATTCTTGAATTTGCAATTCCCTTTTCTCTTCACCTTTAATTCCAACAAAATCATCAACAGTCGTCACATGTACATCTCCATCTATCTTCAATTGTTTTGTAAAGATTTCATCTCAAGCTGTGACTGCTCAGTATATATGAGTGATCCATGGGGCTCAGTGCAATCCCCTACACTCACATACTTATCCTCTGAATCCTCGGATGCATCAATCAATAGTGGTGATTCCTGGGGAACAGTAAAATCCCCTACACTCACCTGGCCATCTCCCTCTGAATGTAAGTCACAAGTAGGCTCCAGATCAATGGCTAAAACATGCTCTCCAACATCTAAACTGAAATCGACCTCTCTTGGTTCCTCCTCTTGAGCTGAATTATTTTTCGTTGAATTTGGGACTGATTTTTGAGTTGATGTAGCTGCTGTTCCATCTTCAAAAATTCGGTTTTCTTCATGTTCTTCCGCCAAAATTGGATTATCAACTAAGGAGGGGCTTGGTTTTGAACTTTGGCCATCAATAGATGCTGAAAAGTCAATTTCAGGGCTGTTTTGGGCTGGAAATGAAGCTGCTGGAATTTCTTCATGAAAATTTGAATTTTGAGCTAGCCCTTTGTTCATGTCGCTTACAAGTTGCTCAAGTTGTTTTTCCATGGTTTGTAGTGTCAAAATATTCTTTTGTTGTTGTTGTAAGACTTGTTGCATCATTTCAATGGAATTCCCATAGTCGACTTGGTTTGAAACTGAGTTTTGTTGCTCTTGAAATGGGAAAGGCTGCTCAAAATTGTTGGAAAATTGCTGAAAATTCTGATATGGTGGCTGAAATTGTGGTTGTTGGTAATTTGAGAATTGAGGCTGAAAATTTTGAGATTGTTGCTGAAACTCATTGTAGTTTTGCTGGAATTGTTGTGGTGGCTGGTATGGATGTTGAAAATTCTGCTCTTGATACTGAAACTGTTGGTTCACTTGTTGAAAATCCTGATAAGGTTGTTGGAATTGATATTGAGGATGTCCACTCTGAAAATCTTGCTGATAAGGATGATAGGGTTGCTGAACTTGTTGAAATTGGAGTTGATTTTGCTGTTGAAATTGTTGAGAGGGTTGCTGATGATAAAATGAGTCTCCGTACCACATCCTCTCAATCAATGTATCAAACTCCACCTGCAAACCAACAATGATGAAGAATCAAGTAGATACACAATCAAATCAAGAAAAATAGAAATAAAGAAATGAAAACTATGCACAAGCTAAAATCAAACAATTTCTACTAGTTATTCCCCGGCAACGGCGCCAAAATTTGAAAAGCCCTAAACTAGGTGTCACGATAGGGCTTCAAATTAGAATTTATAGATTTTATCGAAAACCCACGATAAATACAAATAAATGAAGTATAGGGGCCTCGAGTCGTGTTTTTCCAAGGACTAGTAGAAAATTGTTTAAATTGAGCTTATCGGTGTCGTTTTTTTGGGTTTTTCTAATAAAAATGGGGTTTTTGGTGTTTTTAAATGAAATGTAAATTAAAAATGCAATAAATTTGATGAAATGCACTATAAAATGAAATCAAATTATCTCCTAAAATGCAATGCAATTCAAAATAAAGGAATTCAACTTACCCTAGTTATGCTCTAAAGCAATTTATGAAATTCAACTTAACTTTGCACTAATCTATGAAACATGGAATCAAAGCTAAAATCTAAAGACTTTTCATGTGAAACTCAACCTAAAACCAATACCATGAAATTCAACTTAAACTATGAAGTGCAAACAAGGCAATTCTAATGGGCAACTAGTTCATGCAATTTAAACTTTTCATACCCAATTAGTTAGCAATGAAATCCCTGTTGCTAATACACTACCCTAGCAAACCGACACAATGAACTTGGAAGAAATTCAAACAAATTGGCACGCTACAGTAACAATCAGAATTGACAGAAGAGTTTCAAAAATGGCAATTTGAGAAACGAAATCAGAAACCGAACTCAATGTAATTCTGTAATTCAAACCAAGCAAACTATTTACTTCAAAAGCATCCAAGGTTTCTAACATTAGAGCAATTGATTAAAATCGAAAACAATTATAGAGAAAACAACACAAAATCAGAAACAACAGAAACAAGAAATCAGAAATGCAGAAAACAGAAATTCAGAAATCCATCCATCCTCTTCTCTTCCTTCGAATTCCTTCAGGCTGGTTGTCAATCAGCTTTTGAATCCATTTGTTGCTTCAAATCCGTCGTCGTGTGGTTTGCTCGTTGCCAGCAACACGCAATCGGCCGGAAAAACCCTCCCGGCCAAGAACAGAGTGCACGCAGCGAGATTGAAGATGCAAACTGGATTTTCTCTGCTTCTTCGTGCTCCGATGAGATTGATAGTGATTGGAAGCTCTCCACGCTCCTCAGAGAACCCCTCAGCGGAGTCGCGGCTTCTGATTGTGCCGTGAACGGCCGGAACACGCAGAAAACAGAAGTTTCGAACGGCGAAGAAACCCTCTCCGCCGCTCAACGTCCAGCTGCCGGATTATACCCAATCGGCCGGCTTCCACCTCTTCAAGGATCAAGGAACGCGATGGAAGAAGTTTGGGTGGACGGGGACTGGCCGTGTGGTACGTCGTCGAGCCGAGCAGCGTTCGCGCGTTCGGGACGATGAACAGTGGCGGAGCCACTGTTCATCCCTTAAACCTTCGGTTTATATACTTGATTAATCAGTTTAATCTGGCCGTCCATTTTGATCCAACGGTGCAGAACTTGATCTAGGGCTTTAGGGCTTCTTAGGGTTTCCAAAAAATTCTGAAATTTTGATCAAGCTCGATCTAAGTCATGTCCTTCATGTTGGCTTGATCAATTTGAAAATTTGACTTGATTTGACCGCGATTGAGCTCGAGTCGGATCCGATTTAACCCTAAAATCAATAAAAATCAAATTAATGCCAAAAATTGCCATTAAATCATGAAAATTATATCAAGCCTCAATTTATGCAATATAGGACAATTAAGATCAAATCGATCCATTTCATAATTTATTTTCATGTAAAAACCCAAAATGCTCCCATGCCAAGAATCCCTATGCATCTTTGTCTTGAAGTGATTCGTCGTAGATCAAGGGATCGAGTTCATGTTCACCTGGGACCAAATCCAAAGACTCTCCCAAGAACATGTATCTGTCAGGTTGCCTGACAACCCTCCCACTGCGATAAGGCACCGTCTATAACTGCGTATCAATTGTGACACGCGGTGCAGTTACTTGTGGTATTTCCTCTTGTACTGTTGGTATTGACACTGGACTTTCTCCCCTAAGTTCTTCTAGAACAATCTTGCTTATGGGCTGGTGGTTTAATATAATCCTCTTCCAAGAATCGGGCATTCGTACTATGTTGCATCGTGAGAAATTATTGGGTTGAGAGTATTCAGATTACCTATCAATGTACCATAACAGATATTGACCTCATTCTTATTGAAAAATAACTTTATTTATCAAATAAGACTGAATATCTGTCTTTAAACAATTTAGAAACCGAAATTGAATTCTTTCTAAAATTAGGTACATAAAGACAATCTCTCAAAACTAAAGTTTTATCACTCTCAAACTTTCAAATAAACTTCTCCCACTGCAACAGCTGCCACTTTGTAGCGGTGGTTTATTACGTAATCCTCTTCCAAGAATCGGGCATTCGTACTAACGATGACCTTCTGATCCTTAGGATTATAAAACAAACCACCCTTCGTTGCATCGTGGGAGTTAATGTATATAGATTATCTACCAACGTACCAGAACAGATAATGCTACTATTTTTCTTGATAATAACATTATTATCAAAATAGACTGAATATCCGTCCTTATACAGTTTAGAAACCGAAATCAAATTCTTTCTAAACCCGGGTACATAAAGACAATCTCTTAATACTAAAGTTCTATTTCTACCAAAAGGTAAATAGACGTCTCCCACTGCAACAGCCGCCACTTTCGTAGCATTGCCCATATAGACGGTGATCTCTCCTTCAAGTAGCCGTCGGGTTTCCTGGAACCCCTGCAAATTATTGCAGACATGATCAGTGGCTCCCGTATCTACACACCAGGTTCTGGTAGATAGCACCGCTAAACATGTTTCAACTACTAAGGAGGAAGATGCACTCCTATTGTTCTTCTTTCTAAGGGGATAGTCTTCTTTCCAATGTCTTAACTGCTTGGTCACCTGCCTGGTAGCCTGACTTTGATGTCCGAAGAGTTTCTCGAGATTGAGCATTATGTCATAAGCAGTCGTCATGGCCTGATGCTGATGTCGCAGTTCTTTTGACATGGTCGCCAAAATATAACACTGCACCATCTCATCTGCCTTAACCCATTTCTTATGTCTCTCTATCTCATCTTCGTGAGCATCCCTTTCAGGTGCACTAGGACAGACCTTAAAAAGTACGCACTTGTACTCTTCTGCAGTCAACACTATGTCCAGATTTCTTTTCCAATCTATGTAGTTGGGACTAGTAAATTTGTTTTCTTTTAGTATGACAGCTAGTGGGTTGAAGGCCATTTTCTTGAAAAATCATGAAAATAACCATTGGTCAAATATTCGAATTTAAAATTATATTGATTCCTCAAAACAATATAATTAAATTCACCAACACCTCAAGCACCGAAGAATTAGCATGCCACGTTAGTGTGGACGTATACTAACTCAAACATTCGCAAAAGGAGGTTTTACCCATTAATTTTATTATCTGGTCAACCTATCTTTATGACCAATAAAATTAATAGTTGGTCCTACTTTGGTCATGCACATTTAATAGCAAGCCACGTTAGTGTGGACGTTTACTATTAACTGCATTCTAAGTGTACACCATTACTTGGTACTAAGTCCACTACTTAGGGTTACGTATGCCACGTTAGTGTGGACGTATACGCGAGCTAAGTAGCTTCCTATAACCATCCCTTAGGAAGTTTGTCTGGTGATCCGCATACAGACCCATCCGTTGGGGAGGAAGGTCTAAGCCAGCACGCAAGTCTGTATGCATCACCTACAAACCAGTAATGGAGACCGCGGGATTCGAAGAATCCCTCTCCCACTTAGTTTTTACTTTGAGGATTTTAAATTATGATCACATTAATAATTAATTCAATAAATTGATTTCCAGGCGAACCTTAGACAAAATCAATTATTGAATTCCTTATTTATGCTTTCATAATTATTTCTAATTTCCTATCTAATCATGCTTGTATAAAAAACTAATTCCTAATTGATCTCCAGGTTATGGCGAGGCAAAGGCCTTCTTGGATATGGGAGCAACCACCCCTTCCTAGACAAGATCAATTTCGGAGTTCGTTATTATACGCGCATAATTTTCCTTAATTGTCCTTAAGGGATAGGAAATTAACCTATGTGTATTTTATGTTTAATTAATTAAACACAACCACACACATATATATATACAGCAAAAAAATAAAACAGCAATAAATATGGAAATAATAAAAATAAAATTATTTCCAACTATTATGGCCTTTTATTTTCTTTTTGCTGCAACTCGGCTTTTTGACCGTCTCGCTTCCTCTTCCGCTGCGCCTTTGTGGCCTCAAAGATCCGCGCCTTGCTAGGAACCCGGTCGATGCATGTAAATAAAATTTTACAAAATTTTCCTATACTCCTTTGAAGGAGTTTACATAAGATCTAATTTTGCAAAAAATTAAACTAATACGGTCAACCCCCGTATTTAAATCCTATACATGCACAACACACACAATACAATCACATATATTTGGCCACAATAGTTGGAAAATTTATCCTGCAACACCGAGTTAATCTATTGCAATTTTCTAACTATTAAATATATGTTATAAGCATGCAAAACTAAACCGAAATAATTTATTTCCGGAATCGGAGAACCTCGCTCTGATACCATTTGTTGGCGATCTGGATCTCCGTCCTGCGATCCGGATTCTATCCGCTCCGAAGAGCATAGAACCCCACAGAACAAAAATTTATCCCGCCTTGGATCAATTGACAAAGTCTACAAAAAGACTAGATCAATTGATCCTTCAGGATCGCCGATTCCTAAATTATTATCTACGGTTTATTAAACTAGTTCTAGTAAAATTAAAAACTGCGGAAAAATAAAATTTTACCAGAACCTTTTGATGACCTCGCTGCCTTCCGCTGTATTCCTTTCTTCTTCCTGGACGTTGGGTGGACAACGATCCTCCAGAAATAAGGAACTGCAACCTCCGGATGAAGAAGCCTTGGATCTCCTTTCTTCTTCTCGCTGCAACTTCGCCTTGTCTCGTTCCCTTGCTTAGATCCGGCCACCACCTTGGACAAGGAGGTTCGGCCACCTCAAGAGAAGAAGGAGAAGGGGCGGTGGAAGAAGAAGAAAAAAAAAAGGGAAGGAAGAAGAAGAAGGGGGGGGCGGCGGCACCAAGGAGAAGAGGAGAGGTTTCCGAAATCGTTTCGGTATCTCTCTCTCTTCTTCTTGTTGTTCTCTTTGCCGCCCACCCCCTCAAGCCTTCTTTTATAGCCTCACGCCCAAGACCAAGCACCCTTTGCCAATTCTTAAGAATTATTCCAATTTGAATTAATTCCATGAATTATTTCCAAATTATAGAAACATCTTAAATCTAGGCCCTTGGATTTAGCTTGCTTGGTTTCTAGCCGTTAGATCTTTTCGGAAATAATTAAAATAATTATTTCCAACCTTATCTATAAGTGGCCGGCCATATTGAATTATTTCCATGAATTAATTCTATATTAAAAGAGAAATAAAACTTAAACCGAAGAGATCTCATCCATCGGATGCAACTTAATCTCATCTAACGGTTACGATATAATCTCTTTTAATATAACTTGATCTCTCGATCCAATGGCCATGATTAGATCACTTGGGCGTGTGGTTCAATGAACCATGTCTGGTTCACCTCGTGAACCGGTTCTTCCTTCCAAAGAGAATTAAAACCGAACCGGATAGATCTCGTCCATCGGAGACGACTTAATCTCATCCAACGGTTCTAATCTATTCTCTTCTATTCCTCTTTATTTATTTCGATCCAATGGATGCAACTTGATCTAATCCCACGGATACAAGCTGATCTCATCCATTAACTCATCCTACGGTCGAGAACTAATCTCATCCAACGGTCGAGATTAAATCTCATCCGACGGCTGAGAACTAATCTCATCCGTTTGATTGCATCCTTTTGAAGATGTCTTTAGGCTACAGCGGGGACCTCGAGGAGGTATTGGATCTGGCCTTCTGATGGGTTTCGGATCCCGTATTCAACCCCGAATACACACCTACATCCATCAACAACGATCCATTCCACTAGAGGATCATTGTTGCACTACCAATCCAATCCCCAAATTACATTATGGGTTCCTTCTTATTATTTTATGCATTGCTCCCCGTGTTTAAGATATCGTATGTCCGTCAATTATCTGAGTTCACTGACAACTCAATAATCGACATCTAAGACCTTGAATAGTACCACTCAACCTTATTGTCAGCCGGACCAAGTCCACTTGCAAGATTTGACTTGACAATCCTTATGAGCTCTCCAAGGGGACATCATCAGCCCTACTGGGACACGGATTCCTTCTATAATTAATGGCACACCGTATAGATAGCAACATCACCCAACTTACCGGGAATATTTGATCTGACGGAAAGATCTCACCCTTTGGTAAATCAAAGCAATAATTACTACCTATAGGTGCCCATTTATTACATCGGGATTAAGAGTGCATAATCTATAATAACAGAGGTCTTGTTCAATTTGTGAGTCAGAGTAAATTGAACAACCTCAATGGTCCTACTCAATACACACAAAGTGCACTAGTGTAATTCTACAGTCAAGACAGACAGTCACCGAATTACACTACAACCGTTCCCGATGGGTTGTCCAACGCCATCTTGGTTGTGAGCCTTAGTTTATAATTCACAAGGGACTGATAATCATGGTCTTCTGTGTCTCACAGACACCAAGTTATCTACAATGTGAATTAAGAGGACTTTATTGCAAAATACACTATTGCAATCATTTGACCAAAACATGATTTCTTATTTCATAAATGTTTATATACAAAAGACAAGTCTTTTCAGTATACTTCCTAACATCAATATATTTGATATGAGAGAAAAAAAGTCAAGTAGGTTTGATAATGGAGAAGTCCAAGTTAGTCACAATTGACTAGACACATGGCGATTAGATGCCTAATAGATATAGGATTGAAGTGAGCACTAGAGGTGGTGGGGGGGGGGGGGGGGGGGGGGGGCTTGAATAACACTTATCGTTGTTTCACTCTTTTTCAAAAAACTCATAACTTGAATATACAGTGGAAGAAATAGTAACTCTTAATTTTTAATTGGTTCATAATCACTAGTTATTACTTGAAGGCCCGTAGTCTTTGACCGCTTACGTTGGATAATTCACTTATAACTCTTTCACTTACGAGAAAGAGTCCCACCTTTACACAAGATGTAGGATCAGTAACACTTTTACTATCCTAATAATAAATTACAAAAGACAAATAATGTAAAACTTAAAGTTACCAACAAAAGAATGGAAGAGTGTGTGTGGTTGTCGGTGCAGCTTTCTGACATCATGGCAGCATCTCGGGTGCTTCGTTCGCATTTAGAGTTATCGTGAGAAGAGCATGAATTGATGATTTAGGGTTCCCCTCGCAGCTACTTTTATTGACCGATTTGGGAGCTTGGATCTCCTTCCGGGTGCTTCCATGTTGACTTAGCATTTCTGGGTGCCTGTATCCTTTCCAGATGCCTAGAATGCTAACGTAGAGGTTGTCGGATTAACTTTGACTCTGCCGCGCCTTATCCTTCTTTGGGTGCTTGAAAGTTGAGGTGCCTCTGACCAATCCTGACTCGCCACCTCATCTGCCTTGGTAGCCCGAACAGCTGACATCTAAGCGCCTGGATCTCTTCTAGGCTCTTGGATCCCTTTTAGGCGCCTGGATCGTCCGATCGCCCAGAACTCAAAGTTTCGGTCCCTTAATTTTCTGCATCAGAGAGTTAGCAAAATATATATTTATAGGAAATTAGATAGTTTTACAATTGTCTAGTAAGTTTCCAATGAAATCCTACATCGGACCAACACCTACTGTGTTGGTGCAGGGAGCACCAAATAATCGAAATGTGATTTTGATCATGGAAAAATGTTCAAGTTAAGCTTGTGGTGTGTATTAATGAGCTGAAATGAGTGTGCAGGAAGCACAAGGAAGTCTTAATCCGGAGGACTGGGCAAGAAAGTCCTAGTTTAGAAGATTGAGTAGAAAGACTTGGTAGATCAAAGCACCAAACAGGAAGTTTAGGCGGGTTAGTGGACTAGACGTCTAACTGAGCAATGAGTCAGCAAGGACCAGATATTGGAGGAAAGTCCTGAGGGCTAAGGATCAGATGTTGAGCAAAAGTCCAACCAAGTATGGAGGACCAAATGGTTGGAAGAGGTAATTTCTCTTGAGAGAAGTATGTGAGGACGCGTTCCCAAAAGGGGAACAATAGATGTCGGTCTGACTTAGGGTTTTACTAGAAATTTAAAAGTGAAGACTAGATAGTTGGTAAACTGTCAAAACTTTAATTTCCTATCATCTATGTTTTGTACTAACTTTGTGATGAAAGAAATTGAGGGATCGAAGTTTCAGATTTCAGGTGCCCCTATTGCATCCGGGTGATTGGACGATCCAGGCATTCAGATGTCAGCTGATCGGATTTGCGAGGCGGATGAGGTGGTGAGTCCCCATTGACCAAGGACACCTTAGCTTCTAGGCACTTGGAAGGCTCTAGGTGCCTGTAAGGCTCCAGGTGTTTGGAGATGGATAAGGTACGATGGAATCAAAGCTGATCCAGCAACCTCTATGTCATCATTCCGATCGCTCAAAAGGGATACATGCGCCCGAAGATGCCAAGTCAGCATCGAGAGTGGATTGACGGGATAATGTGAAGGTCCTTGGAAGGAGTTCTAAGCGCCTTAATTATCTTATAAAAGTAATTGCAAGGGGAAACCCTAAATAATCATTTTATGCTACCTCGACGTCCATTTTACATGTGACCAATGTAAGATACGAGAAATTTTGGGGTTAATTATAATTCAGCATCGAGAGTGGATCGACGGGATAACGTGGAGGTCATTGGAAGGAGTTCTAAGCGCCTTGATTATCTTATAAAAGTAATTGCAAGGGGAAATCCTAAATAATCATTTTACGCTACCTCAACATTCATTTTACATGTGACCAATGTAAGATACGAGAAATTTTAGAGTTAATTATAAATAATTTAAATTTAAGGGAGAATTAATTCATGTTTAAGTTAACTATTATCCCTAACTAGTGTTTCACCGTGCAATGCACGGGACGTTATTTTATATAACTAACAATTAAAATTAGTAAGTATTAGTATTTGAATAAATAATTAAAATATAAATAAGTTAAATTGACTATAGATTGTACAATTAGAAAATAAATTATATATTACCTAAATAAAAATTCAGAAAAAATATTTACAATCGATAATGGAAAACTTGATTTTTTATTTCGGTTAAATCGAAAGCTGTTTTTTTGTTACAACCGATAATAATAATAATTCAAACATTAAAAATTATACTTAATATGGATTAAAATGCATATTTTAAACGGCTAGTCAAAATTTATGCTTAAATTTTAATTAAGTATTAAAATTTATGCTTAATATAGATTAAAAATATTTACAACCGATAATGAAAAACTTGAATTTAGGGCTAACAATGATTTTTTTATGGCAAATACATGACCTTTTTTGATAATGAGTTTCACTTTCTCCATGATCGGACGTTTTATTGTTCCATGTATGCGTTCACCCTACAAATATATAGAAAGAGCAATTATATTTATATTTTCTAATAGCAATCAGATATATACATAAAAAATATATATACAACCTCTTTATCATGAAAGACACACTTCAAGCTAAAATCTCAGTTGTTTCCATATGCATGTAGATCCTAACAACAAACTAATCGGAGTTTCAACGCCCGCTGCATTTTCGAAGGGTTAACCTCTCAGATGAGATTAAACAGAGGATCTATTTTTTTATTTCAGCCTAAAGTGAGTGAGTAAAGATATTGCAATCCTAATTTATAGAGTGTATGCAACCTCGCCCTCATTTGGAATATGTGGTATTTGCTAGGATCTTTAAATTATTCAATATATTTAGGAATCTGTGTTTTACCATTTAATAATAATAATTCAAGCATTAAAATTTATGCTTAATATGGATTAAAATGCATTTAAAGATTTATGGTATTAATATGGATGAAAAGTTGTATTATCAATCAATTATAGCTGTGTAAGTTTGTTTCCATATAGATAAATATGTCTATTTATAGAAATGGTGTTTAAGTGGGAGATTTGTAGACAAACAACTTTATTTATATATATATATATATAGTGTAATAATAATAATTCAAGTATTATGCTTAATATGGATTAAAATGCATTTAAAGATTTGTGGTATTAATATGGATGAAAAGTTATATTATCAATCAATTATAACTGTGTAAGTTTGTTTCCATATAGATAAATATGTCTATTTATAGAAATGATGTTTAGGCGAAAAATTTGTAGACAGACAACTCTGTTTATATATATATATATATATATATATATATATATATATAATGTATGGTTGGATTAATCAATTAAGACTTAAGTTATTAATGGGTTTGGGCTGTAAATTGGGTTTACCATTGAGGCTCAATTAAACTAGCCCAATCATCCCATTAGCCAACCAATTAGCCCAATTAATCAACTCATTTAGGTTAACAAGGATTAATGGGGAAATTGCGGGGTTTTGTTAAATTCCAACTTACCCTAGCACGACGCACCTTTCGTCTCTCTCATGCACGCGTAGGTTTTCTTCTCCATCTCATTCTCGACAGATCGCCGCCTTGGTTGCTTGACACCTCGCGCGGCCAAGTTCTACCGACAAATCCAGAAAGATTCAGCCTCCCTCCTCTCATCAATCAGTGCTCCAGTTCTTCATCCTATCGTTCTCTTCGATCGTCGATGAAGATAGAGTGAATCCTCGGTCGGCTTCTGCCAACCTTCCAGGACTTGGGAACAGACATAGTTTTCGGGAGGCAGAGGGTTACACCTTTTCTATTAGGTACTCCTCCCTGTTCCATCTCAAATCATTCTTGGGTGCTTATGGGGGAGATAAGGGCGATCAGATGAGTGGAATAAAGGGGGTGCAGTTACGTTTTGTTGTCGGAATGGAGTTTCTCGAATTTGATGGCTTCTTCAATTCGTCCTGTTTGTTGAAGGGTTGATAAATAGTTTATGCAGATGAACTGTCTGATGATATGCTTTAGTGAAGTCTGCCTTTTTTCTATTAATTTTTTTATATAAAATTGTACAGCAAATTGAAGTGGATGGGGTTTGGCCTAGGCATAAAAACATGTGTTGTGGTGGTATGATGAATTTGATTTTAGTCTAACGAGAGATTATAATTTTTGATTCCCATATTAGAGCTAAATTTTGTGCCTGGTACATGCTTTCAATGTATTCCCATGGTTATTAATTGTGTGGAGATATGCAAGTTCCATGCCCTTCTTCGCACATGTTATTTGGTGTTGAATGTGACATGAATCATGCAGCATTTGTATCTATAGTTATCTTTAAAGATTTGATTACTATGGAAGTTTTACTTGGTTTGGATCCAGATGTAATAATTGGATTATGGATCTAATTGGATTGGGTTAGGTTAAATCCGGTTGAGGCTAGATGTGGAGTATATAGGGGACGTACTTTGTTACAAGATTTAAATATATTATTATATTTAGTGGGTGTTATTTATTTTAAATTGTAGGTGCTTGATCTGTTGATCCTGTTATATACAAATTTTATTGGGGGTTCTTATTTGGCGTTTATCATACCAAGTGGGTACCCCTGTACTTGGTCAATATAGGTCTTATTCGTAAGTGCATGACTTATTATCTATTGTTAATTATCTCATTGTTATCCTTATTACACTCGTTGCTTGATACATAACTGTTGACCTTGAATATGATCTATTTGATATCAATACAGTCTCATTTCTTTATTGTTGATCTGTGCTGACTTATTCTGATTGATGTTGAGTATACCATGGTAGATGTAGTCATTATTAGTTGAGCTGTGCATCATAACAACTAAATGCTAGTAGTAGGTATTGTTGATTATTGTTGGCTTTCACTAGACCATTGTTGATAGTGGTACAGGAGTGAGAGCATTATAGCATTGTGTGGGTGAACGCGTTCTCAAATCGTCGTCTAAATGAGCACGTCAATTTAATTAATACCGAATCCCCTAACTAAAGTAGTATAGGGCAACTCGAGTCGTCTCCCAACGATTGTAGACGGTGTGTGGTAATTCTAGTGGTTATTACAATTGGGGATTTGGATTTTTTCTCTTTTTGGTTTGGATGGGGGGGGGTTGTTGTCTTAAGTTCTAATTCTAAACAATGGAAAGAACACTAAATATCAAGAACAAATTGCATTAATAAAGTAAAGAGTGCAACAAGTAAATAAGTGCATGAACAAAGAGACAAGCAAGAGAAATCTAAAGGAAAACAACATTCAAAACTGTAGGGGAATTTTAACAAACACTTGATATGCCAAAAATCTAATCTATGCTTAAACATGGAAGAAAAGTAAAGCTAATGATTCTCCCAAAGGTTCTCGTCGAAGATGGATGTGAGGCCAAGCGGACTCCACGATTGATGCGCCAAAGGAAGGAATCTCCAACTTCGTAGCAATCCGGAGAAGATGTGGATGGATGAGATGACGTGACGGAGAAGAAAGTCCTCTTGCTCCTTGATGGATGGAAGGTGGTCGGATGGATAATAAGAAA